>NW_026873709.1:0-15116 GCF_032173495.1 Musca vetustissima | reverse complement strand
TATATTTTAGAATTTATGTTTGTATTTTTTTTTTGGAATGCAAAGAGAACTATTAACATGATGTTATGCATGTATGTTATTATATCGATTATTTTGGTTTTTAATAACAATAGTATATTAATTGAATCTGACATGCACATTTCAACGGCATAGGAATTGAAAAAAAAATAAATATTTTTCGTTTTGATGCCATCGGTATATTCTTCATATTTTTCTCTGTTCATCAATGTCAGAAAATTATGGTAGATTTTTTGTATCAGTCAAATTTATGTTTAATGGAACTTTGCATATATATGTACAAATGTTTAGTAAATATTTGTATTAGAGATATTATTTGTATTAATATGTTTTTTGAATATTAGTTAAAATATTTAATTACATTCAAAGTAAACTTCATGTAATTAATATAGAATATGTGTCAGCATGAACCACAACAATTATTAAAATATTATTTCAAACATTTTAATGGTATTTTTTATAATTTTTAATATATATATTTATCTATTTCTCATCAGGTCGGTTAAACGGTGGATACCCCCACCATAAATATACTGACAGGTACTTGAAATAAAAATATAGGGAACATACAAAAAAAAAAAAAAAAAAAAAAAAAAAAAAAAAAACAACAAAATTTTGATTTCATCCCAACTTTGCCCATCTTATTATTTTTTCCAAAATTAGTTCAAATTGGAACATGGGGAATATCGGTCCACTCCTTCTGGTACCCCTTACATAGGGGCTAGCCCAAATGCGAGTTACAGTTCATATATATGAATATATATAAGGTTAATTATCGAACCTTATGTGCCAGCTTTTTTCGTATCATCCGCAGATAAAATGATTACAACAGAGTCTTAGAACCAAATCCAAACGCGGAACAAATCATATAACTATTTTTACTATAAAAAGGGGGTTATATGGGGACGACCCCAAAAAGGGGTCGAATATTAAAAATTTTTTGCTAGGGAGATTTGTTACCAACAGCAAATTCGGTTGAAAAACGCGCTCAAGGACCCCAAAATACCTAAAAAATGGACCTTTATTTAAAATTTTTTGTGGAGAGTTTTGGTACCTATTAAGAACTCAAATTATTAAATTACAATTCGGTACTGTAAATTAGAAGGTATCGTTATATGGGTGCTACCAGAAAAAGTGGACCTATATTTATAATTTTTTGTGGAGACATATAGTATCCAATAAGAACTCAATGTACCAAATTTCAGCGTATTCGGTTGAAAAACGCGCTCAAGAACCGCGAAAATTGGGGGTTACTGTTATATGGGAGCTAAGCCCAAACGTGGACCGATATATCCCTTCTTCGAACTTGACCAGCCTGTAGACAAAAGACAAACCTATGCAAAATTTCAGCACCCTATCTCAATTGCTTCAGAAGATAGCGTTATTACAACAGACAGACGGACCGACATGGCTAGATCGCCTTAGAATTTTACCCTGAATATATATACTTTGTAGGGTCGGAAATGAATATTTCGATGAGTTACAAACCGAATGACAATACTAATATATACCCTCCATACTATGGTGGAGGGTATAAAAATTAATGATTTTTTTTAGTAGCTGACGTTTAAATCTTAACACCTTCACCGAAATTACTTTAAAAATTTACCTTTTTCACACATAAATATTTTTTTCCAAAAGTCTGTTCGATAAATGGACCTACATCTATTTGATATTGATTTTCATTAATGTCATGCTTCCTAGCCTATAAACATATATTTAGTGCATAATATAACTGTTGTTGGGATCCTTTCAAAAAAATCGTAAACCACAAATTAATTCCCTCGAATGGAAATAAACACAGAAATTTAATTTCATTGGACAACTATTGACAGTTGACCTGTTTGACAATTGAAAAAAGTGTTCTGTTCCAAAGGCAAAACTCAATTAATTAACTCTTGACATCCATTTAATAGTGGATTAATAAAACGACAACAACAACAATGAGTTGGGTGTTTAAAATGTTAAGCCGCAAAAAACTTAATTACATATCCATGAATTTAATTAAACTATTAAGCGATATCAAGTCTTACTTGAAACAGATGGTCAATTTTACGGAAATTTATTATATATATTTTTTGTATTAAATATATACAAAAGGGATGCTGCTCAAACGTGTCTGACTGTGCTACAGGGTATTATGTCTTCGTGCATATGTTAATAACAGGCAAAAGGAATCGAGATAGACCCATGGTTCCTTTTTAGAATATGCTTAGAATCACTTTTTAAGTCGATTTATACATGTCCGTCGGTCCGTCCGTCCGTCCATGTATTTTTGTGAACAAAGTACAGGTCGAAATTTGGCACAGCGTACTGAATTAAGTCTAAAACGATGTGTGTTAAATTTCGTGAAAATCGGTTCAGATTTAGATATAGCTCCTATATATATTTTCGTCCGATTTTAGGTAAATAGTGCACCAAAGTCCCTATATATCCTTCGATTTGCACAAAATTTGGCACAGCGTACTGAATTAAGTCTAGAACGATGTGTGTTAAATTTCGTGAAAATCGGTTCAGATTTAGATATAGCTCCCATATATACTTTCGTCCGATTTTAGGTAAATAGTGCACCAAAGTCCCTATATATCCTTCAATTTGCACGAAATTTGGCATAGCATTCTTAATTTAGCCTAGAACGACCTGTGTTAAATCGGTTCAGATTTAGATATAGCTCCCATATATATTTTCGCCCGATTTTAGGTAAATAGTGCACCAAAATCCCTATATATCCTCCGATTTGCACGAAATTTGGCACAGCCTACTGAATTAAGTTTAGAACGATGTGTGTTAAATTTCGTGAAAATAGGTTCATATATATTTTCGTCCGATTTTATGTAAATGGTGCACCATTTGCACGAAATTTGGATTTATAAGTAAATGAAGAATTCAAAATGTGGCCGAACATGTGACAAGTTTCGATGAAATCGGTTTAGATTTCGATATTTTGCTTTAAATTGATTTACATAATTTTGTCCCATTGTAAGAAGGAACCCAATATCTGACCAAAATTGTGTATAGGTTGCAGAATGACAAGTTTAATTTAATGGTCCTTCAAAAATGTTATGTCTGTTAGGATCCCATCTGTTGAAAATACCCAAAGTGGTAAAGGGTATCATATAGTAGGCCCCGTCCGACTCTACTTCTTACCTTACTGGTTATATATATTTTCGTCCGATTTTAAGTAAATGGTGCACCGAACTCCTCATGTTTATCAGATATTTAACCAAGTAATTGATTTGCGTATTTTTGTCCCATTGTAAGAAGCAACTCTATATCTGACCAAATGAAAAATCTGGTATAGATAACAGAATGACTTGTTTATGAATCCAATTTCATTTTACTGGTCCCTCAAAAATGCGACGTCTCTTAGGATTCATATTTTGAATATACCCAAAGTGGTGAAGGGTATCATATAGTCGGCCGACTTTACTACTTTCCTTACTGGTTCTTTTTCTCTTCATGGTGGGCATGACTTCCGACCACTGGAAAATCGGATCCAAAAATGCTTTATGCGTATTGGAAAAATAGATGTATATCTCTTGAAATATGAATATAATATTAAGCGACAATGGTTTAATCTTGATTTCCTTTGACACTGAGAGTGTATGTAACTTTTCTCTTTAATCTTTCAATAGTAGGTTACGCGTTTGTGTAATGTAAATTGATATTCAATATCTGGATTTGTTTGTCAAGACTGACGGCATCTCTCATTAATTAAAATATAACTCTCAGTATACGAGTAAAATTATGAGAAACGACCACATCTTTCCATCTTTCGTTTCGTTCGCAGAAAGAACGCTATTCCTTTTCGCACATTTAAGCAAATAGTGCAGACCCTGATGAACACAAAATTCATATATTTATTGATTATAAAGAATTAATGTGTAATGTTTACTATCATGAGGAGTTCATGTTCTGAGCCACGTTCTCACATATTCATGACACCATCCTACCCACAATAAATCCGAGTTAAAGGAAATGTGCACCACATCATTATGTGACAAACGGGGAATGTGTCCGGCATGAAAGTGTGTGTGCTTAAGTTATCCAAGAAATTTCATAAAATTTTATAATTTATGATTTCCGTAATACAACAGACAATACAAGAATAGTAGTTCGCTGATAATTTTATCATCGATAGTTGTAATATAATAGTAAATATTCATTAGATACTGCAGCAGAGTCTACTGTTTAAAGTGTATGAAAATGGGGTATTGCATTGTGTACAACGTCATACATGCTTGCAGCTGGCATACATTGCGTATGCTTTATAAATTATTTTATATTACGTAGGGAACAGTTAAATATTGAATTGGTAACCACCAACAAAAAAGACAACATATATGTTTTCAATGTTGGCGAATTTATTTTCAACCGCTTTTAGTTTAAAATTAAATTTACACAAATCACGACACATAGCTCTATTTAGTGACCTATAAATATTGTCAGTTTCGGTCCGATCGAAACTGTTCTCGGCATTCATTTGACATTCCATGCCCATGGGGGTTAATGGACTGATGGATTAGCCTCATGTTCACATCTTAGTGCCTGTATGTCGGCATTCCAGTTTCTTGGATGGTCGTTCTGAGTCGATTTACGCATGTCCGTCTGTCCGTCCGTCCATGTATTTTTGTGAACAAAGTACAAGTCGCATTTATGATCCGATTTGGATGAAATTTGGCAAAGGTCACTTATTTGGCCCAAGGACGAACCCCATTGAAATTGGGAAAAATCGGTTCAGATTTAGATGAAGCTCCCATATTATATTTTCGCCCGACTTAAGGTAAATGGGGCACCAAAGTCCCTATAAAATTTTAGATTTGCACGAAATTTGGCACAGCGTACTGAATTAGGTCTAGAAAAATGTGTGTTAAGTTTCCTGAAAATCGGTTCAGATTTAGATATAGCTCCCATATATATTTTCGTCCGATTTAATGTAAATGGTCCACCAAAGTCCCTATATATCTTTCGATTTGCACGAAATTTGACACAGCGTAATGAATTAGTTCCAGAATAAAGTGTGCCAATTTTCGAGAAAATCGGTTCAAATTTAGATATAGCTCCCATATATAGTTTTGTCCGATTTTATTTAAATGGTGCACCAAAGTTCCTATATATCCTTGGATTTGCACGACATTTGGCATAGCGTACGGAATTAAGTCTAGAAAGATGTGTGTTAAGTTTCCTGAAAATCGGTCCAGATTTAGATATATCTCCCATATATATTTTCGTCCGATTTAATGTAAATGGTCCACCAAATACAATATATATCTTTCGATTTGTACGAAATTTGGTATAGTGTACTGAATTAGGTCTAGAATGATGCGTGTTCAGTTTCGTTACAATCGGTTCAGATTTAAATATAGCTCCCATATATATATTCGTCCGATTTAATGTAAATGGTGCATTAAAGTCCCTATATATCTTTCGATTTGCACGAAATTTGGTATAGCGTAATGAATTATGTCTAGAATGATATGTCTTAAGTTTGCTGAAAATAGGTCCAGATTTAGATATGGCTCCCATATATAATTTCGTCCGATTCAATGTAAATGTTACACCAAAGTCCCTATATATCTTTCGATTTGCACGAAATTTCCAAACACTCCCCTGGTAACTCCACAAACATTGAATAATATGTGACAACACATCCTGTCATAACCGTTGGCATAAACGTGAATGACAACAGTAGACCACGACCACATACTGAGATGTGTCACTCTCTGGCTCCCTCACCTGTCAATTGTTCTAGATTTAAATGTAAATGTGCATGTTGACCTCATTAAAGTACCCTTTTCTTTAATAACTGAAGGTGTTCATCCATAGTAATGATGTGTGTGTTTACATGAACCCCTTCTCTCTCATTAGAAATATGTGTAAAATTTAAAATAGGATATTGATGTTTTTGTCGTCTTCCAAGGCAAATCAATATTTAATATGTATTAAATAATAATATTAATAATAATATGTATTACTTAAATATTGGCCCTTCTTTCGTCACAATTGTGGACACTGTGGACATCACCCGATGAAATAGTGACCTAGTATGTGCCGCGAGTTCACTCATAAGAACTATACAAAAAATGGGTTGAGGCGTCGGGTTAGTTGCAAACTCTCGGAAAACTCAACATACTATGAAAAAGCAAAGAAAAATAAAACCAAACCCCACTAATGTTAACGACCCCCACTTAATGTTTCATTCTTAATGTTTTCTTTTTTGTTTTTTCCATTCCTTCTTTTTACAGAACAAGAAAAATCTATTGAGGACAATGAAAATGGAGCCAAACTGGTGTTAAATAGTGCGAATAAAAGTGTATTCAACATTGGATGGCAATCCTTAGCGTTTCATCAAATAAGTAAGTGAATTGTACTTATACGTATAAATTACGTTACTTACCTGAATATAATCCAATGTCTATGTTATTGTTATTTGAAATTTCTCTTGTATGTAAACGAAATGTTGGTTCTACTTATTTAAAATGCAATGACTGAAATGGCAGTGGAACAAAATGACAGGTCAGTGGAACAAAATGACATATTCGAAAGATACAGAAAACTTAATGTCATAATTAATTTAATTACAGAAATAGAAAAAAATTATTGGGTGCCAAGTCAGAGATACCCGGCTGTTACCCCAATGGGGAGTAATGGTTTTGAATTGTCTATTTTCCTGCTGTTCGTGGAACAGGCGACACACGTTGAGGCTTGCCAAAGAAACAGGGAACTATTGTTACTGCCACAAACATCTTTCGTTGGATTTTGAACGTAATTTATATAGTAGCCCTCATAATTTCTTAAATTCAACAAATTTTTCCTCAAAATCACTATATTTTAGTTTACGCCTCTAATCTGCCTGAGCTCTTCATATTAAACAATTGCAATATCTGTATACCATCATGATTTGTTAATATTTCACACACATAAATATTTTCAACTAAACGAACATTTAGGAGGTTTAGGAGTTTTAATAGATTTAATTTTCCACACATAAATTGACCATAGAATTCATAAAAGTTATGTAGAGCCAATGCAGCAAATCCGGACACATACCTACGAATTTCGTATACATAACAACCCAATCAATAATTAATAGCTGGGTCACATTGTTGTGTGATTGTGTATGTGTGTGTTCTCCGGTATTTACATTATTTTGGACAATTTATGTTGATGCTATTCTATCAGGAATAATAAAATCATAAATTGTTGATTCCCAAAACCACCAAAGTATTTGACGTCCAATTAAATTCGCATGGTAAATTAGTTCGTATTTTGAGGAATTTAGCATGGAAAATAATAAAATTTTTAACAATTGGACAATAAATGCGTGAAGTTGGGTATAGAATATTTTCTCACATAGCATATTCATGTTATGCAATATACATGACAATTTTATGGTATATTTAAAGAACAAATTGATAAGATATTTTAAGTCTGCAGTACGAAGTTAGAACAGTGAAATCATTCATGGCATCCTTATCTGAAAAATTGCATCCGTCACCTTCGATAGCTCAGTTGGTAGAGCGGTGGACTGTAGGGGAAAATATGCAGACAATAGAAGAAATCCGGCTCGAAGGATGCATTCACTTTAGGTTACCCATAAACATTGCATGGCATTACCGGATTCATAAGGATTTAAGTTCAAATACTTACTACACTAAATTAATCTCTTCAATGTCACTTATCATTGAAATAATTTGTAATATTCAAGGTCTATCTGCAAGTTCGCTGATCTGACTGTAAATAAATGATTACTTTGGAGGTAGATTTTAGGATAATATTTCGTTTTGGTGTATGATTTTGGTGTACTTATGATATTATATTGTATTAAGGCCAATTATTAGTTATAGCATTTCCAGATTAAATGAAACCTTTTACAAATTAAATGAACCCTTTTCCAAATTAAATGAAACCTTTTCCAAATTAAATGAAACCTTTTCCAAATTAAATGAAACCTTTTCCAAATTAAATGAAACATTTTCCAATTGGAATGAAACCTTTTTACAAATATAATATATACTATTTGCAGTAATTTTAAACCAATATTTGAAAATTAAATCAAAGAATATTAACAAATATAGTTGTATGGCTATGTAATTAACATAAATATTCTTTAATTCGGTGTGATTTCATTTAATATCTTTACTACATAAAACTAATAAATAGTAATACAAATTTTTTATGTCATGTCGCTTGTGTATTTGAGCTTTTTTTTTTTTTTTTTGAGAAAATCAATCCAGAGTTGGAAAATAACGTTCAAATACACAAGCGACATGACATAAAAAATTTGATCGAATCCAAAAGATGCAACCTTAAATTCTTACCGCTTTATTCTCCAATGCTAAATCCAATTGAAAATGCATTTTCAAAAATAAAATTATGTGCAATACCTGAGCTGTGTGACGTTTCAATGGAACATAACATTGTTGATGTAATCGAGCGAAGTATTCAAAAGCTTACTCGGCAAGATTGTTCTAACTACGTTATGGACATGGTTTTGAAAATCCCACAAGCTGCAAGTCGGGAACCCCTTCATTAAGGTAAGCAGTTACCTTATCATCAACAATTTATTAAGTCAAATATGTATTTCGCATTTAGTACCGGGTATTCAATTCTTGTTCTTAAATATTTATTTATTAAAATGTCAAGAAATACCCCAGTTTGTACTACTATTTATTTAGTTTTATGTAGTAAAGATATTAAATGAAATCACACCGAATTAAAAAATATTTATGTTAATTACATAGCCATACAACTATATTTGTTAATATTCTTTGATATAATTTTCAAATATTGGTTTAAAATTACTGCAAATATTATAAATATTTCCTTAGATAAGAATAAAGGTTTCATTTAATTTGAAAGAAGTTTCATTCTATTTGTAAAAGGTTTCATTTCAATTGGAAAAGGTTTCATTCTATTTGTAAAAGGTTTCATTTCAATTGGAAAAGGTTTCATTTAATTTGGAAAAGGTTTCATTTAATTTGTAAAAGGTTTCATTTAATCTGGAAATGCTATATATGGTCATAAGTAAAAGATCAACACTTTTTAACTTGTGGAAATCTAATACGAAGCTTATTGAGTATCCGATTTAAACTCCCACATTGTACAAAGTAATATTTTTTACCAAATCTATATCCTATAGGAAGATTCATCCTATCGGTCCAATCCTTCTGGTAACTTCCCCAAAGATTTTCAATCTTTAAAATAGTAAATTTAAAATCATTCCACTACCGAATATTTTAAAAATCTGGTATATTTTCTCATTTTTCACTTCTTACTTTCATAGTCCATTTACTAGTTGATTTAAATATTAACCTATAACATTAAACCATTATATGAGTCAAATTGGCTCACTCCGTAAAAATATCTATGTATACAACATTCAATGACGCAAAATGAGGGTGTCAACGTGGAAGGGATATGTACATTAAACATTTCATAACGTAACTAAAACCCAATGTATGATCATAAAGGGGACCCCATTTTCGATTTAAAATGTCGACGATTTTTAACCGGCTGACAAATTAGCACATATTTTGTTGAAGACTTGTAACTAACATATGTATATTTACTTACTTAGCTGGCTTGTGACAGAACTTTCGTTCCATAAGCCGAGCTTAAAAAAATATTTCCAGGCGCGTCGATCTTTTGTGCAGTTTTTCGAATTTGAAAGACCATGTTCGGCAATGCTGTCTTCCACTTGATCTTTCCATCTAATTCGTGGCCTTCCCCTTCTTCGTTAACCATCAGGTGGTTTGCTTCTATATGCTTTTTGAGCTGGGGCATCTTCATCCATTCTCATAACATGACCTATACAACGTAGCCTCGAGAATAGCTGGTAAAACTCATGGTTCAGTCGATACTCACCGTCAACGCAGAACGGCCCATAGATCTTCCCGAGAATTTTTCTCTGCCTCGTCTGTTTTCGCAAGTACCCATGCTTCCGATCTATTGTATTGTAGAGTGTGAGTTTAGTCTGGCGAGAGGTGGCCTTGTTTCTGAGTTGTTTACTCAGACCATAGTAGCATCTGTTGGCCAACACTATTCTCCTCCGGATTTCAAAGCTGATGTTATTAGTTTTGTTTATGGCGAGAAATATAAAATCGTTCACTACCTCGAAAATGTAGTTTTCAAGTTCCACAATTGTTCCGAGTCTACAGGACGTCTTGCGCATTGATAGCTTGATCTTCTCGCCATTTACTCCCACTTTGGCAGACTCCTTCTCAAATTATTCAAAGGAGTTATCGCTCGCAATGTTCGACCCATTATGTCGATGTCGCCGATGTAGGCAAGTAACATATGCTGTTTGGTGTACAGGGTGCCCTTTCTGTTTACATTCGCAACTCGAATAACCTTTTCCAGCAAGAGGTTAAACAGGTCACACGACAAACTGTCACCTTGTCTGAATCCTCGTTCGGTATAGAAGGTCTCCGAGAACAGAACACTTTGATACTGCTTTATATCTGTAGAATGCGGCGCATATATCGCATACATTTCATTTAAGGGCCATGGGGTCAATAAAAAGAATTATTAGTATTGTACAAGTAAATATTTATAGGCGATGTGAATACGATTAGTAAGTCTGATACAATAATTTCCATTTCAATATCGCCATACATTTCACTTTTATTTTATGCACATTCTACATATTTCACTTTCAGAACATCGCTGCATTTGACATGATACCATCTTGTTAGATATTCATTCAATTTTACTCCTTTAAGCTGTAAAATTTGATGGCTGTTTGCTAGTGTAAGTAAATAGTCTGATATCCTTCGGTCCGCTTCTTTTCATGAGTCCTATAAAGACACCGAGCGCTTTAACGTTCTTCATGTTACTTCACACGATATCGCTGTCAAAGATTGTTACTGTCGGTTTCTGTGCTGTTACACTGTTGAAGATGATAATGTTGTTCATTGTCGGCACTAGGCTAGGAGTTGTTTGTTGTTGATGTTGTTCAGCTTTTTTTGTTGCTGAAGGGATATACCTTTCTAACAGTACATTGAAACATCTTTTGACGGCAATAAGGATGAATATAATAACTGGTTAGGAAAAGGAAACATATATGAGCGTTTATTATATTCTCTAGGCTAGTTATAGAGTACGTTTTAATTTTCACTCTGGTTGTGAATTAATGTAGAAAAATTAAAGAGAAAATTGTAGTATATTGCATGAAATATAGGACCAAGGTGTATTGTTTTAAATACCAGAAATCTTATATCCATGATTATATTCTTTATATTCTTTGAAAGTGTTTCTTCTATATAAAAGTGTTACCACACTGTGATTCTGGGTATTATGGCTTTGTGCATATGTTTGTAACAGGCAAAAGGAAACGTGATAAACGCATGGTTCCTTTTGAGAATATGCATAGAATCACTTTAGGAGTCGATTTATGCATGTCCGTCTGTTGGTGTTAAATTGTAAACAAAGTACAGGTCTCATTTATAATCCGATTCGCATGAAGTTTGGCACAGCTCATTTATTTGGCCAAGGACCCTATTGAAATTGGTGAAAATTGGTTCACATTTAGATATAGCTCCCATATATATATTCGTCCGATTTAATGTAAATGGTGCACCAAAGTCCCTATACATCTTTCGATTTGCACGAAATTTGGCATAGTGCACTGAATTAAGTCTAGAATAACGTGCTCCAAGTTTCGTGAAAATCGGTTTAGATTTGGATATAGCTCTCATATATAGTTTAGCCCGTTTTTAGGTAAATGGTGCACCAAAGTTGCACGAAATTTGGCAAAGTGTACCGAATTAAGCCTACAATTATGTGTGCTAAGTTTCGCGATAATCGGTTCAGATTTAGATATAGCTCCCACTTATATTTTCGTCAGATTTTGTGTTAATGTAGCACCAAAGTCCTATATATTTTTCGGTTAAGTTAAGAATGATGTGTGTTATGTTTCGTGTAAGTCGAAAGTCCCTGAAAATCCTTCGATTTGCACGAATTTTGGCATAGCGTACTGAATTAAGTCTGGAATGATTGTGCTAAGTTTCATGAAAATCGGTTCAGATTTAGATATAGCACCCATATATATATTTTTTCCGATTTAATGTAAATGGTCTCTATATATCTATATCTTAGCATACATAAAGAATGATGTATGCTAAGTTTCGGGAAAATTAGATATAGCTCCCATATATAGTTTCGACCGATTTTAGGTAATTGGTACACCAAAGTCGCCATATATCATCCGATTTGCATGCATTTTGGCATAACGTACGGAATTAAGTCTAGAATGATTTGTGCTAAGTTTCGTGAAAATCGATTCAGATTTAGATATAGGTCCCATATATAGTTTCGCCCGATGTTAAGTAAATGGTGCAACAAACCCCTGAAAATCATTCATCTAAGTCGTTTTATGCACCGCCGCCTGTGCATTATTTTAATGTCAATTTTTTCCAACTAAAAGCTTTGGAATTTTGTTCTAATAATTAGGCTCCCTCATCCTTCAATATATCCCTAGATCAGTGCAAACTTTTTGCTGTACAGCAACTGTTTTGGCGGGAAAATATTGGAACCCTTTGCGTTGAATTTTTGCATCTAATTTATATTTAACGCAACGTGTAAAGTTAATACTGGCAAATGCTCTGTTAATGTCGCTGCTCTTATATGGACTTGGAGTGTATTCGGGGTTCATTGATTTGCATGTTAATAAGCTGAAGCGAATTATTAATACCATAACACGCTTTATTTATAATCTACGTAGTGACAATCACGTGTCAGAATATGTTACTCGCTTTCTTGGATGCTCTTTTGAAAAATTTATTCACTATATATATTACCTTGGACACTTAAGGATGATATTTTCTTTCTTTCACACTCTCCTCCAGAAACCCCAATATTTTGATACCTCGAATTTGGAATATTTACGCGATGTTGGAATGCACTTCCACTTGAATTACGGCTTTTTCTCATGGCAATAATGCTGTACGTTTAAAAATTCTAAGTCAGTTACACATTCCATCGTAAAAATGACCATATTATGGATTTACTTTTTTGGCAGCGAAGTGCCACGGGTCCAGCTAGTATCAATATAAACCAGCTGGACCCGGATCAATCGGACCAATATTGACAGCATGGTGCTCCATTTACATAAAATCGGACGAAACTATATGTGGGAGCTATATCTAAATCTGAACCGATTCTCTCCAATTTCAATAAGGTTTGTCCTTGGGCCAAATATGTGACATTTGCCATATTTCATCCAAATCGTTTCATAAGTGCGATCTGTAATTTTTTCACAAAAATGCATGGACGGACGGACAGACGGACTTAGTAATTCTATGCATATTCTCTCGATTCCTTTTGCCTGTTACAAACATATGCACAAAGACACAATACCCTGTACCACAGTATGGTGAAGGGTATAATAACATTAATTGATGCTGTCTTGTGGAGTGTATATGTAAAACAAATGTATTTCCTGAATTTCCCTCAAATGGCTGGCTTGGTGGTATATTGATTTATTATAATTGTTCACATTGTCCTGTATTCCGAAAATGATATGCGATATTGTCATTTGCTGCGGCAGTTATCAATGAGGATAGCCAATCAACCACCTGTTACAGCTGAATGGATCCTTTTTATAAAAAAATATTGAATATTTAACAATTGTGTGGATTTGTTGTTTTAACTTTTCTGAAAATAAATTCGTATGTAACTGCTAGCCAATGCATGAACAATTGTATAAACAAATACAATATTTATTATGGTCAGTGGATGATGAAACAACAGCTAACAACACAACACGAACAAAAACTGGACAATGTAAAACCAGCAAACAAAGGAAAAAAGGAGAACAGCAATGAATTATAGGTAGTAAATAATGAATAATGAGTTCAATAGCATATTATTTATGTAGTTGTTGTTATTACTATTGTAAGCTGTTATCGGCATATTTGCACTATTTATTCCTGATCATACACTACGAGAAATTGTGTGATATGATCTTAAAAATATTCCCTTAAAAATTCACAGTAGCCCTTTAAGAAATGTGTTTAAGAAATAAATACGTTGTATAGACCATAAATATGAGTCCAATGGACAATTTCTATAGAATGTTAAAAAAATTGTATCATAAACGTACTCAATGCCGTTTGACGCACGACGTGTACTTCATTTAGTGGCAAATTGATTCATCATATCTTCAACCTTATAAATTTTGCTACGGTAAAAATGTGCATCATCGAAATATAGGACTAATATCCTGTGTTTGTTTGGATCAAATCTGTTTTTCGGAAAATATGGAGTCGACTACATATGTCCGTCCGTCTCTTTGTGTAGTGCGCACTATAACTGGCGAAAGCGTAACCTAGACCAAATCAATGAAATTCATCGGTCCAGCGCATTTATTTGCCACTAGCATATACCCGCAACTTCGCCAACAATTGTGGGAATTATTTAACAAATAATTCCTACCATAATTAAAATTTTAATACAATTTAATACCTATGTTCTTTTTTATTACACATTCTTAAAACTGCCTCCATATCTCAACATTACACACCAATTCTGATCGCAATAGAAATCTAGCTATGTACTAAGTTTGGTATCATGTATTACCCTTTGGACTCTTGTAATAATTATTTTCAAAACAAATTTTTAAATTTTTAACATAGATTCACCCAAATCCAAATTTTCTACCAGTTATTATACATTAATATAAATGTCTATTACTCCAACCTTAACAATCTGAGGTATGCAATTCCAAAACTTCCCACATTTCCATTACTATCTACATCATGCATTCCAATGGAAATCTTTTTATACAATTTTAGGACTCTAGCTTTTTCGGCTCACACAAAATTCAAATTTAGTACACATAAGTACGAGTTTCCAAAACTACACGTATACCACAATTCTACACTCCAAAATTAATCTTAATTCCAAATTTCAGGATTCCATCTCTGTCGGTTCACCTAAATCCCAATTGTATTAAATTTAGTACCATTTAGTATTTATAAGTCCACATTTCCAAAATTACAACCATACCCCAATAATACACTTCAACAGTAATTTTTTTCCAATTGTATCAAATTTAGTACTTTTCGTATATATAAATACGAATTTCGAAAACTACC
>NW_026873708.1:0-15011 GCF_032173495.1 Musca vetustissima | reverse complement strand
AAAGTTTCAGGGGATATACTTTTTGTAATAATTGAATTAAGTTCGTCATCAAGAGCCGGAATTGTCGCATTTAATTAATTTTTTCCCAATATTTTATACGACTTCCACATGACGCACATATTAAGTAAGCTTTTTATACCCTTCACCATATGGTGAAGTGTATATTAAATTTGCCATTCCCTTTGCAACCTAGATTGATTGTTTGGATATATCGGGGATGTTGGGCATGTTTTTCATCCAAATTGTCTGTAATTTGGCATTTTGGTTTTCGATATATAGCAAACCTTATTACTAATAACATTAATATTGACCCAAGTTTAAGGGTAATCCCACATATAAAGGTGCCCCCAATATTCGGAATTTGGGGTACTTTCAGATTCCATTGTGTAGCAAATCTCCCTACAAAAAATGGCGATATTGACCCACTTTTTACAATAGCCCCCATATAATGGTACTCCCCATTATTCTGTATTTTGGGGTGTTTGATTAATTCGGCTATCATTTATTATTTTGAATTCTCTTATCGACGCCTCCGAACCATAGTATGCTAAGTCTGAAAAGTAAGTTTTTCAGTAAAAGCTTTCAAAGTATGGAAGTTTCTTTAAACGTGCGTGCCATGCCAAGTACATTATTGCTTATACTTTGGTTTGGATTGGCCGATGATTACCAAAATTTCAGTGAATTTAAATTAAGGACCGTAGTATCTAAAAACGTGAAGAACTTTAAAACATGCTAAGTCGACTTACCATACTATGGTTCGGAGGCGTCGATATGGTAGCCAATCTTTCTAACAAAAATTAAGAATAATTGTTCACTTTTTAATGTTTTAGTGTCGGGGAGTTTAGGCACTTTCTAACCCAATTGGTTGTAATAATATACATTGAGTTCCCATTGGGTAACAAACCCTCTTACAAAAGTTATCGATATCGGTCAATTTTTTAAGATATCCTTCATATAGTGGTACCCCAGTCCCGAACGACTACTTGTATAAAAGTTTGGTTCGGTCGAACTTACAGACGTCTTTACTTGTTATTAGATTTCCTCATTTTATATAACGGTGAATGATATGTAAAGCATGTATTTTTAAAACACATTGGGAACATCATGAGACTCTATGTTATGTTTTTGACAGAGGTTTTGGTATATACTTCACATTAGGTATTATGCCCATTACGCATTTTTTATATTGCTAGTTTACCAATATATCCCATTTTCTATACCAAACATCTTAGGAGTAATAGCAATGTATGTGTTAAATTGCAAAGATTTAATGAATTGCTGTTCGTTAGTCTCGCTAAAGCGAACGGCTGAACGGATTTTTCTTATCTTAGTCTTGAAATGTTCGTGGAGCTTCAGGGAAGGTTTAAAAGGTGAGAAAAAATCGAAAACCGCGAAAAATTTGCGAAAATATATTATGAAGCCTATTTGCATTTCCACGAATTTAGTATCGAGCTGTAATGATAG
Source organism: Musca vetustissima (assembly GCF_032173495.1). Lineage (NCBI taxonomy): Eukaryota > Metazoa > Arthropoda > Insecta > Diptera > Muscidae > Musca > Musca vetustissima. The sequence goes on along the minus strand of NW_026873708.1, from coordinate 13,547 downwards.
CACCACGTCGTAGTCGTTATTTTGAGATATTTTGGGCGAAAATTGGTAGCGTATCAATCTTTTAAGCTTTCATTTGTCAATTATTCAAAATTTTCAAAATATTTTATTTATTTTTTTTCAATTGGATTGACATTGTATTGAAAATTTTTGAGAATACAAAAAATAATTGAGAAGTATTTCATTGAATGTACACGCGAGTATTGTATTTACACGTTTTCTATAGAATTCACGTAAGTTTTGTGACGAATGCAAGGATGGAATATCAGAAGACATTCTGAATCGAGTTCGCGTCCATTCACGGAATTCTGTGATGCCCTAGATTATTTTGGTTGAAAACAATAATAATAATAGTTCCATGTTGTTCCTAAAGTGTTGCTATGCCATTGGTAATATGAATCACAAAGAAAACTAATATAAGAAGACATTTTGAATTAAAATTATTATCTGCCTTATATTTTCATTGCAAAGTTCGACTATTAAACTTGAATGAGAACAACTAAATATAAACCAGGAATATAAAAAATGCATAATAGGCATAATTTACCGGTGCCGTTAACGGTCCTCCAATGATTTTTTCCGTTTAAAAATTAAATAAATAAAAAGCAAACATAGTTTAGACATCAAAAGCCCAAATTGCTGAATATTACATGATATTAATTTAATAAATTTTTTTGTCAAATATGTTTATAAGACTTTCTGATAACGGTAGCCTAATATTAAGTAAGGTTTTTATAGGATGTCCTCAGTATATCGGTAGTTGACATGTTTGTAATTTTATTGTCAAACATTTAAAACGAAAGAGCTCGAAATTTATAAAGTATGTTTGGTATAGAAAATGGGATATATTGGTAAACTAGCAATATAAAAAATGCGTAATGGGCATAATACCTAATGTGAAGGATATACCAAAACCTCCGTCAAAAACATAACATAGGGTCTCATGATGTTGCCAATTTGTTTTAAAAATACATGCGTTATATATCATTCACCGTTTTATAAAATGAGGAAATCTAATAACAAGTAAAGACGTCTGTAAGTTCGACCGAACCAAACTTTTATACAAGTAGTCGTTCGGGACTGGGGTACCACTATATGAAGGATATCTTAAAAAATAGACCGATATCGATAACTTTTGTAAGAGGGTTTGTTACCCAATGGGAACTCAATGTACGTTATTACAACCAATTGGGTTAAAAAGTGCCTAAACTCCCCGACACTAAAACATTAAAAAGTGAACAATTATTCTTAATTTTTGTTAGAAAGATTTGCTACCATATCGACGCCTCCGAACCATAGTATGGTAAGTCGACTTAGCATGTTTCAAAGTTCTTCACGTTTTTAGATACTACGGTCCTTAATTTAAATTCACTGAAATTTTGGTAATCATCGGCCAATCCAAACCAAAGTATAAGCAATAATGTACTTGGCATGGCACGTACGTTTAAAGAAACGTCCATACTTTGAAAGCTTCTACTGAGAAACTCACTTTTCAGACTTAGCATACTATGGTTCGGAGGTTGAAAAACATGCCCAACATCCCCGATATATCCCATTTACATTACCAAACAATCAATCTAGGTTGCAAAGGGAATGGCAAATTTAATATACGCTTCAACATATGGTGAAGGGTATAAAAAGCTTACTTAATATTGTGCTACCGTCATGTGGAAGTCGTATAAAATATTGGGAAAAAATTAATTAAATGCGACAATTCCGGCTCTTGATGACGAACTTATATATCTTTACTCAAATTAATGTTTTCATGAATTCAATTATTACAAAAAGTATGTCCCCTGAAACTTTAGAAGAGAAACAACGTTTATGGCAAGACAACGTTTTCTACTAATTATAGCAATTTCTGGTGTATTCGAACCTTTATTTTCTATAATATTACTCAACCCAAGGTTGAGTAAAAGAACATATTTCCGATAATTGGAACATATTTCCGATAATCCCGTAGTTCCTGTACGTCAGTGGTAACGGTGAAATAAAGGATAATCTTTTAAAACTTTTGATATTACAATCTCATGCGGAATTTCGTTCAACCGGTTGTCCACTCGATGAGGTAAGTCACATGGTTTGCACATATATACATATATAAATATACAAATCTCTTAAACGTACACAAGGACAAAAGACAACTTTAAGGATTATAAACCACCTAAAAAAGCACAGAGACATACACTTTTGATCCTACTAATTAAAATCTTATAAATTGTGCTTTTTGTTTTTCATTGCGAAGTTATAGATTTTTTTTAAGTTTGTGGTATGGTGGGGGCTAAAGGGGATTATGTTGTCAAAATAAACGATAATAAATCTCTTGAAATTGCATGAGCTAACTCACGTTTAATTAAATGGGACAATGGTGTACAAATGGGAAGTATTGTTTTGAAGGATACGTAGGATAACGGATTCCGAAAATTGATGAAATTCTTCAGAAGTCACATTTTCAGGACCATGTGACTTCTGACCCTATAAAATAACTTTTTAGACCTTCTAAATGCTATAAAACGTCTCCTAAATATAGAACAAGTTCACGTTCAAAATGTTTAATATGAATAATCTTCAGAAAATTTGAATAATCTTTGTTAATGAATTAAAAAAAATCTTTAGCTTAAAACAAATCCACTCCTTGTAAAAATCATCACGTATGGCTCCTTAAAAACTCCTGAGTGTAGCTCCTCGAAAAAATATTCATTAAAAACTGAAGACTTATTTATTTTATTTATTTATTTCAAATTCATTTATGATACAAAGCCTTAAGGCCATTAATACGTATCTGCTGACAAATATACATAGCCTGAGATACATTATATATTAAATTTAAATAAATATAACTATAACTATCCAAAAAAGATCTTGCAAAGATATTTTTATGGATTCTAGGAATGCAGACCTGTGGGTTCCTAGAAGAAATTAAAAAAAGAAAATAAAATTCTCAAGGATACGGGGGAATCATTTTTAATTATTTTATAAAAAAGGAATAAGCAACGACATTTAACAAACATGTCAAAGGAACACCCTAGAAACAGTTTAACATATCGTGACACATGACTATCTCGCCTGAGATTATAGACAAACCGCGTTATAGAATTTACAATCCGTTTTACTCTTTCCATATTAAAATCAATTGTCCCAGAATATACTTCAAGCCCATATAAAACCTGAGACATTAAAAGGGAATTAGCTAGAATTTGCTTTATCCGCTGATTTAAGTACAAATTAGACGAATAAATCCTACGTAATGTGTCCCATACTTTACCGGTCAATACATCAATATGGGATTTAAAGGATAGTTCACAATCAACTATAACACCTAGACATCTATGGTGGTGTACAAAATCAATTCTTTCTTGACCTATATAAATATTTAGGGGATAGCACGGTCATTTTCCCTAAAATAAGCTTTAGTTTTTAACGGGTTTACATTCAGAACATTTCTGGATGCCCCATCAACAAAGTTCAAGTTTATGTCCCTTTCAAAAGAGTTAGGAGATTTAGGACTACCATTAAAAAGCAGAAAAAGCATTCACATATAAAATAAAAAGCAGTGGTCCAAGGACAGATCCTTGTGGTACACCAGATAATAATGAACAATAATTAGATTTGGCACTATTTAGAATAACAAACTGACTCCGATCTCTCAAATAAGACAATATTAGCTTGCAGGCTGATTTAGAAAAGTCAAAGTTATTATGATGAATAGAATTGAATGCCTCAGACAAATCTAATGATACCAAAACACTTAATTTGTCCTCATTAATGAATTCACGGATAGAATCAGTCATTTTAAGAAGCAAATGAGTGGTGTTGTAACCCTGACGGAAAGCATATTGAGAATCACAAATTCTTGATGAACAAACATCAAGCATTTGTTTCTTAATAAATATACTCCATAACCTTTGACAGTGCTGGTAAAATTGATATGGGTCTGAGATCACCTGGTTCATTAACCGAACGGCATTTAGGTAGTGGTACCACTCGAGCAGTTTTCCAAAATAGGGGAAAAGTAGACGTAGTTAATATAGCGTTTACCAAGTCCAAGATTATCTCAGATATATAGGGGAAAACGATTTTAATAAATGTAATGGGGATTCCATGAACTCCTATTGATTTAGACTTCACCCTACATAAAGCATCTAAAAGTTCGGATTCATCCACGCAACGAAACGAGAAAGATGAGAAAGAAATTCAGTAAAGCTTTCTATATCAATGGTAGAAACATCAGTACTTGAAGGGGTACTAGAGAAAAATTCATTTATCATATTAACATCCATAGCAATATGATCGTGATCATTGCCAACGCATCCAGAACCCTTTAATATTCTCCATAACCCACGAGAATCCATTCCTCAATATATCCTTGAGAAGTGGTATCTTCTTTCCCGGCGAATGATAGATATGGCTCTATTGCGGTATTTACAATATATCCGCCAATTATCTTCTGATCGATTGTTTTGAAAAGACCAAAAAGCTAAATCCCTTAATGACCTGGCAAATCTAACGTCTCTAGAATACATCCATGATTTCAACCGAATATTTAATTTGTTTTTTTACAATAGGAACAAATGAAAAAAGAGAATCCAAAAGAGAACATATAGAAGCACATTTAGAATCCACATCAATATTTCCAAAAAACATGTCAGGTTCAACGGTTCCAAGAAACGCACACAAACCATTCCAATCAATGCTATTATAGTCAATCAAAGCATATAGTCAATTAAGGACGTAGAACGGCTACCGAGGTCAACATGTGAAGGTCTGGAGTTATGAACAATGTTTAAATTTAAACGAGTGCATAGGGCGCGAAACAAATTTGCCTCATTAGGGTTGAACAAATCGCAGTTAGTCTCCAAGAATAACAATGTCTCTGTACTCTGCCAAAAAATCACAATGGAGGCTTTCGTACAAATCAATATCACCCGAAGGCAAATAAGCAACACCAAAAATAACTTTCATACTCTGAAACTGTAACTCTACAAACAATGATTCACAATGATAAACTGATGTTTTAAAAATAACTTTAAATTTAAGACTCTTAGATAAATATATCCCTACACCACCACCTCTGCTCTGCATTTGACGATCAGCACGGCAGAAATTGTAGCCCGGAATAGAAACCGCAGAGTCTAGAATCTCAGGAACAAGCTATGTTTCAGAGATTGCCATAATGTCAAAAGTATTTTGTCCTACTAGGCTCTTTAACTCATCTAGCTTCGTAACAGGTCTCATACTTCTGCAGTTTAAATGTCCTACATTCAAATTATTTTTATGTTGAAAGAATAATGATTTTAAGTAAAAAATGCCACTTACTATTCGACCTAGATTCTGATTAAAAGGCATCAAAATATATTTGAAAATTAAAGACGGGGAACCAGATTAGAATTTGAGATAAGTAAAGTAAATTGAAGAAATAAATTGAAAATTAAATTCATTATAAATACAACTTTAATTCATTACACAGCTAATCGCTTTATAATATAAGATGTGAGATCCAAAAAAAGAATTAAAACATCGATCTGATAAAAAAAAACAAAAAAGAATGTACCAAGATTTAGTTAGTAATAGAAAATAGTAGAAAAAATACCTCATAGAGGCAATAAAATTGAATTTGAGAGATAACTACATCCAGGTTTACAAATATGTATATATGGAATGGGAAAAATCAGTCTAAAGTCGTAGTCTGTCCAGACAGCAACAACGAAAATCCACTAGTAATTGTGGCTTTGGTACCATTTTCACCATTCAGGATTTTATATTTCATAATAATATTTTGCTTCCGAAGCTTACTACATATATTATTAAGATTGCTGGCAGCAAGTGAAAAGTGGTCATTCAAATATATTCGTTTGTTAATATCGGCACCATCACCAGGAAGGACATCCCCAAGTTTTAGAGAACGGCTTTTAAAATATTGACGCATAATTTCGTCACGAAATTCGGCACAATTTAGCTTCTCCAGTACATGCCTCCTTTTGTTAATATAACAAGCTAAACCGACATCACGACGCATTATCTCCACATTAAAAAAAGCAGCAAGAGAAATTACTACGGCCACTAAGTCCTCCAAACCATCAGGAAGACCGCTGACGAGGAAATCACAACGATTCAGTCTATGATGCAGGGAATTATTTTCTGCCCACAAAGTTTTATTTTCTTGCTCCAGGGCGGACACCGAACCGCCACCCGAACCACACGATCATTGCATTTGGAAATATCCGTTTTAATCTCAGTAAGACATATTTTAATTTGGTTGTTCATGCTGTCTGTAGCCGACTTAATAGTACTTAATTCATCATGATGACTGGCTGTAAAAGCATCAAGTTTCTTGTTAAGGTTCGCGAACTCATTAGTCGCACTATTATGACCATTCACAAGTCTAGAATCACAAGATGGACAGATAAAAGCACTGATCCTTATTGCCTTAAATGCCGCATGGTCTTTGTCAGATAATTTAACACAAGTTGCATGAAACCAATCGCCACATATTTTGCATTTAATAGATCCCTGAGTCTTTTTTACGGACTCATTACAAGAACCACAAGTTGTTGGTGTTTTGGTAGCAGGCATATTCAAGAAGAACAATAACAGCAACAGATAATGGCAGGAAAAGCAATAAGATGACAGCAAATGCAACAGCAGCAACAACGATAATTCGTATCCAACAAAAGAAGACAGCCGAAAATAAATTACGTAATATACGTATATCTCAAAAAACGCAATAATTTTATTAAACCGGGAAAATTCCAAAAAATTTCACCTTCCCGCTATAAATTACACTTTGCATGCGAGATGACAAATGTTTTTGTTAAAAGACAGTCGATATTTTAAGGATAATAAGTCGCGATCAGCTGCAAACTTTTACACGTTTACTCAGGCATAGGGTTGCCTCATTGAAAAAATATCCGTTAAAAATCCAAGCTTCAAACTCCTTGAACAAATATTCTAAATTAACTCCAATCTTATAGCCCTCTTAGAAAATATTAACAAAAATAACATTTGTAAGGGTCCATTAAAAATATATATTTTAACAAGCGGGCCCGGCAAACGTTGTCTTGCCATAAACGTTGTTTTCCCTTCTAAAGTTTCAGGGGATATACTTTTTGTAATAACTGAATTCATGAAAACATTAATTTGAGTAAACATATATAAGTTCGTCATCAAGAGCCGGAATTGTCGCATTTAATTAATTTTTTCCCAATATTTTATACGACTTCCACATGACGGTAGCACAATATTAAGTAAGCTTTTTATACCCTTCACCATATGGTGAAGTGTATATTAAATTTGCCATTCCCTTTGCAACCTAGATTGATGGTTTGGTAATGTAAATGGGATATATCGGGGATGTTGGGCATGTTTTTCAACCAAATTGTCTGTAATTTGGCATTTTGGTTTTCGATATATAGCAAACCTTATTACTAATAACATTAATATTGACCCAAGTTTAAGGGTAATCCCACATATAAAGGTGCCCCCAATATTCGGAATTTGGGGTACTTTCAGATTCCATTGTGTAGCAAATCTCCCTACAAAAAATGGCGATATTGACCCACTTTTTACAATAGCCCCCATATAATGGTACTCCCCATTATTCTGTATTTTGGGGTGTTTGGTTAATTCGGCTATCATTTATTATTTTGAATTCTCATATCGACGCCTCCGAACCATAGTATGCTAAGTCTGAAAAGTGAGTTTTTCAGTAGAAGCTTTCAAAGTATGGAAGTTTCTTTAACGTACGTTCCATGCCAAGTACATTATTGCTTATACTTTGGTTTGGATTGGCCGATGATTACCAAAATTTCAGTGAGTTTAAATTAAGGACCGTAGTATCTAAAAACGTGAAGAACTTTAAAACATGCTAAGTCGACTTACCATACTATGGTTCGGAGGCGTCGATATGGTAGCCAATCTTTCTAAGAAAAATTAGGAATAATTTTTCACTTTTTAATGTTTTAGTGTCGGGGAGTTTAGGCACTTTTTAACCCAATTGGCTGTAATAATATATATTGAGTTCCCATTGGGTAACAAACCCTCTTACAAAAGTTATCGATATCGGTCTATTTTTTAAGATATCCTTCATATAGTGGTACCCCAGTCCCGAACGACTACCTGTATAAAAGTTTGGTTCGGTCGAACTTACAGACGTCTTTACTTGTTATTCGATTTCCTCATTTTATAAATCGGTGAATGATATGTAAAGCATGTAGTTTTAAAACAAATTGGCAACATCATGAGACTCTATGTTATGTTTTTGACAGAGGTTTTGGTATATCCTTCACATTAGGTATTATGCATTTTTTATATTGCTAGTTTACCAATATATCCCATTTTCTATACCAAACATCCTAGGAGTAATAGCAATGTATGTGTTAAATTGCAAAGATTTATAAATTTCGAGCTCTTTCGTTTTAAATGTTTGACAATAAAATTACAAACATGTCAACTACCGATATACTGAGGACATCATATAAAAACCTTACTAAATATTAGGCTACCGTTATCAGAAAGTCTTATAAACATATTTGAGAAAAAAATTGATTAAATTCATATCATGTAATATTCAGCAATTTGGGCTTTTGATGTCTAAACTATGTTTGCTTTTCATTTATTTAATTTTTAAACGGAAAAAATCATTTGGAGGACCGTTAATGGCACCGGTAAATTATGCCTATTATGCATTTTTATATTCCTGGTTTATAGTTAGTTGTTCTCATTCAAGTTTAATAGTCGAATTTTGCAATGAAAAGATAAGGCAGATAATAATTTTAATTCAAAATGTCTTCTTATATTAGTTTTCTTTGTGATTCATATTACCAATGGCATAGCAACACTTTAGGAACAACATGGAACTATTATTATTATTGTTTTCAACCAAAATAATCTAGGGCATCACAGAATTCCGTGAATGGACACGAACTCGATTCAGAATGTCTTCTGATATTCCATCCTTGCATTCGTCACAAAACTTACGTGAATTCTATAGAAAACGTGTAAATACAATACTCGCGTGTACATTCAATGAAATACTTCTCAATTATTTTTTGTATTCTCAAAAATTTTCAATACAATGTCAATCCAATTGAAAAAAAATAAATAAAATATTTTGAAAATTTTGAATAATTGACAAATGAAAGCTTAAAAGATTGATACGCTACCAATTTTCGCCCAAAATATCTCAAAATAACGACTACGACGTGGTGCAATCATAACAGCTTGATACTAAATTCGTGGAAATGCAAATAGGCTTCATAATATATTTTCGCAAAATTTTCGCGGTTTTCGATTTTTTTCTCACCTTTTAAACCTTCCCTGAAGCTCCACGAACATTTCAAGACTAAGATATGAAAAATCCGTTCAGCCGTTCTAGAGTTTTAGAGAGACTAACGAACAGTAATTCATTTTTATATATATATGTAGATAGATAGATAAAAGCGACGCTTATGCATGTACCTTGAAAATATGTAAAAGTCTCTTCAAAAAATGTAAACTATGTGAATATACGCTTGTAACAAATATTCGTTTCGATAGCCTCTAAAACTAAAAGCTCTGACAATCCTTAAACAATATTCTCAAAAATCCACCTCAATCCCCTTTAAAGGTCTTTTAAGAATAAGTCTTGTATAGTTTTGCGGAAAGTCTTCTACACGAATAAATATGGGTATATTTTTACAAATCTTTTTATATATGATTATATATTTTTTATTTTAAATTAAAAAAAATCTTCATGATTTCCCATATCCCCATTTGAAATATACGTGCAGATGTCATATCTATATATGTATATAAAAATGGTGCCAAAAAATGTGTAACTCATCAATTGAGAACGGATCTGACTCAAAGTTTCATTCAGTTGTCGGTACTTACACTGGGAAGGTTTTTATGAAAGAAACTTTTTAGAAAAATCCGCGAAAATCTTGCAAAAACTATTTTAAAGAAACGGCTGGACCGATTTTGACGTTTTCTGTTAGTAGTCTGTAATTTAAGTGGATAGGTTTTAATGAAAGAACACTTTGAGAAAAATCCGCGAAAATGTTGCAAACTATATTTTGAAAGATATTGGCATTTCCACACATTTTATATCGAACCTTTATGATTTCATCTCTTCGTAGTTCTTCTTGGACATATTTTGGGCGAAAATTGTCAGCGTATAATATCTTTAACACTAGAAAGACTGGAATTTTATATATATTGCCTAAAATCGGTCAAAATGACCTCATTCTGAAAGAGGTAAAAGAAAATGTGTAAAGAAAATTTTGAATACTTATTTTTTAATATTCTTCACATTATTTACAATCATCGTTGTTATTGTTCGTTTTCGGTGGGAGGGCTCTCGAGTTTTCTTTTTTGAAAAATAAGAGCATGTTTCTAGAACAGCAAACGGGTTTCGATGTTGTTGTACTGATCTGGTCATATAACTTATTTTCTTTGTTCAATAATAAAAGTAGTTTGATTATTTAATATTTCACAAGAGGTCAAAATGACTGATTTTAGGCAATATAGGTATAGTACATATGAATACAGGAAATAAAAGAGGGGGAAAGCAGCTATTATGATTAATAAACGTAGTTCTATGTGGCACAAAAAAGTTTCGTTCCAGAACCAGAAAGAATCTACTCATTTTACAAGAATTGCAACTTTTTACTCGAATCAAATTTATGAGAGCACAAAACAAAATGACGTTCTCTTTGTAAACTTTTTACTCGAGAAATTTGGCCGAGTAAACATGGTAAACAGGAATGCCTACTTCTGATTGGCTGTTATGTTGATTTTGAAGTATTGCAATCTAATTTTGGCATATTTACTATATTTGCGTTCTCGAACTTTCCAAATTATTTGATACTCTGAGAGCGATTTTGACATGTTTCCCTTTTACTAGCTTTACTATTAAAACAGTTCAGGAACAGACCAAATGTCACTAAATTTTAAAAAGCTGTATCATAATATACACAATTGTATTTGAAATTCAAAAACGGTCAAAATGACCGCCTTCGGCAATCTAGTGTTAAGTAATTGTCATTTATGGAAAATTCTCAAAATATGTTCATTTTCTACAATCAATTGGATTGTCATAGCCTTGAAAAAACTATTGTATATGAAAATAACTTAATATTTTCATTAGAGTTAAATTTAATAAGAAACCGAAAAGAGAGAATATTTATTATTTGCTCACGTTTTCCATAAAATCAAGATTTATTATTTTGAAAATATTAGATATGTTATATAAAGCAATTTCCATGGTATGTATAGGTTGTGATTTTTTTTTTTTTTTTTGTAAAGTAAAAATTAAGCGCTTTCATTATGTGGAGCCTATACCAAAACTATACCGGCAATTATGAGGGAAATTTCCTACCCAATGGGGAATACCGAATTAAAGGCAATTAAATGGATGTTTTTTTACTAAATAAATAAAATCGCATAAGGATGCTTGATCTTACCATGATATAATAATTACAAGGTATGGCACAGCTACCAACTGATTATAATTTTTTCTCAAGGTGGCTTGTTCCATCAAATCAAAATACATGTTTTGTGTATGTGTGTGTATTGTTTTGAATACAAAGTCAAATAAATTGAAATATATTCATGTTTAATTGAAATGAAAACAATGTTTGTACACGTTCGTCTGGAAGTAATTACTTTGTTATGGAGGAAACAAACATTTTATGGTATTGCCTGCTGGATTTTGGGAAGAAATCATAACCTTTCATTCATTTTTCGCGTTTTTAGTTTTGTGTTGAAAAAATGTCAAATAAACACAAACACTTGTTGCATATATTTATTTTATTTTTGGCAGAAGAGGCCACACGAGCATAGTTGCTTTTTTGTTATTCACCTCAAGCTGCCCTACCTTGTGTTATTGTACCATGGATCGTACCCTTAATAGGAAACAACACCAGGAATATTTTTGAGAAAATTGCCAATACATAGCCATACGTTTTTATGTTTTAGTAAAAACGAAAATTTCTATCAATATAGTTCAATGATGTTAGTAATTCGCTATATACGATTACAAATACGTCAACAAAACACGAAGGTGGACATTTTCTAATATTGGGGAAGAATACATTAAAATTCGAATCCTACATGGAGTCAATTCCGCATTACATGATGGTTTTGTTTTACTTATTTGTGCCTTTATGGTTCCTCAAATGTATTTTTAAAGATGTGAAAAATGTTTACATTGTGTATTGAATGGACCGATTTCACTCACGTTTTCCTTCGCCAAAACAAATATATTAAGTAATATTTTCAATTCCCCTATTTTTGTATCGAGCTTTAATGTTTAAATAAATTGTTATTTTATAAGACATAGTGTTTTTTGAGTTAGTTAGATCAAAACTTCTAATTTCATAAAATATTTGTATGTTCTAATACTAATAATGCGATCATTAACATCGACGAAAATAATGGTAATGATAGCATTATTAGTATTCCCGTCAGATATTTGAAGTTTTGTCTTATTTTCTTCAGAGCCATAGATGTTGGAAATCAAATCTCATGTTCGTATTTGTCAGTTAAGTGTATTTTTTTCGATAATGTTTGTTTTTTGTGACCGACAACTTGAAATTTGGATGTGGAACTATGTAACATTAAACAACAACTTATTCAAATGTTAAATTAAAGTCAAGTTCTTAAAAAATGTGAAGATATAACAAATCCGATTACAACATTTCTCGATTTAGAGTTAAGATATAAAACTGGCACTTACAATTAAAAGAAGGTATACGGCGTCAACATTTTCCAAACTTTTTCCCCTTAACTGTCAAAAACTGTATACAGAATATTTAGCAAACATATACAAATCTATAATGGCAATCTGAAAACTAATTAACAATTTGTTTAAAAATGAAATATATGCCGGGTCAGCTAGTGCGTATATATAAATCATGTTGTTTCTGCTGTTGTTTTTGTAATCGCTTGCCTTTTTTGCCACAAAGCTTTAGGCGTTTAAAAACGGCAGAAACCAACAAGCAGCCAGCAGACGTTATACTAAATCCCAGAGTCATATTTAATCTCTTTCCTAATAACTCCACACAGACATACATTTATACATACTTACGAACATTACAAATACCCGACGATAACGTGACGACGTAACAAATGCACCAACAATCACACCCTGTCAATAACCAGTGAAAGACTCTAAAACTCTGTTGATGGTGTTGTGGAAGATATATTCCAAAATCCCTGTCCCATTTGGTAATGAGAGGCTCTAACATTAGGTATACATACCAACAGTGATTCTTGTCGTTGTTACCAACAATGTTGGCTATATAATAACAATATCAATGACAGGCAATAACAATAATATCGTCTAAAACAATTGACACCTAAAATAGACGCCATAAAAAACTAAATCACAGGTTTACCATTGAACAGCATGCAATTGATTTGTTATTTTTTCGGTTGCAAAACTTAACTGTCTTAAATGTCCCCTATCATGAAAATTCTCAGAAGGTTGTGGGCGATTCTCACAAAGTAATATACAACAAAAAACGGAAAATAATAAAAATAACTATTACAACACAAGAAGTACAAGAGAA
>NW_026873707.1:0-14924 GCF_032173495.1 Musca vetustissima | reverse complement strand
AACCAAATACCTCGGAGGACAGATTAATCAGATTTGATAGCAAATACTCCAAATAGAAAAAATATGAAATTTGATATTAAAACGTCAAGTAGCTTTGTCTCTACAAAGGTTAATATCTGATAATTGTTTGTCATCTACTTGTTGCACTTTATTTTCGAAAAATCGGTATATATTACTGATCCTTTTTTGAATATTTAACTTCATAGTTAAGTGTTTATTTTGTTTGCAGTTAATGTTCATACAGTGTTTACATTTGTCCACACCTGTAGTACTTAGTTCAGCTAATTTTTAAACAAATTTTTAAATTATTGGCGTAGAAAAGCGCTTCGCCCCGTTTTTATATCCTTCAGCACATTTTTGTACATATGGAAAGGGACAGGCGTAAGTAAATCAGACCATTACCTTGCGGCAGCCAAGGTACGCACCCGTCTTAATGTAGCAGCAAAGGTGCGATCTAACTCAACACGGAAACTCGACGCCGAAAAGCAATAACAGGCCTACTCCGCTCTTCTTGTCCTGAACCCACCACCAAGAAACCCATGGTACGATCAGGAGTGTCGTAATGCTACTGATTTGAAAAACGCAGCGTATAGGGCAACCCTGCAGACAGTAGTAACACGTAACGTGATGAAGAATTATCGGGAGAAAAGGAGAGGGGAGAAATGTGTTTTCAGAAAAAAGAAGAAAGAACAAGAAAAACGTGAGCGTGAGCAAATCGAGATGTACAGAAGTCAGAATGAAGTCCGGAAATTTTACCATCGAGTAAAAACCAAACCGAAGGCTTTGGTGCAGGCATATCCTCCAGTAGAGATGAAGAAGGAAACCTGGTGACAGATATAGACAGCGTGTTGAGGATCTGGAAGGAGCATTTTGAAAAGCTTCTGGTATCAAATAGTGGCGTTGAAGAAGATACCCCAGAACCAATAAGAGATGATGGTATAGAGTGTATACCACCTAGCCAAGTTGAGGTCATAAAAGCAATTAATCGACTCAAGAACAATAAAGTAGAAGGAGCCGATGGGTTACCAGCCGAACTATACAAGACTGGTGGCCAGATGCTGGTCAGGAGCATGCACCAGCTGATTAGTACAATTTGGCTAGAGGAATGCATGTCCAATGATTGGAAGCTCAGCATCCTGTGTCCCGTGCACAAAAAATGAGACAAGACGTTATGTGCCAACTATAGAGGAATAAGTCTCCTTCCCATCGCATATAAAGTACTATCCAGTGTGTTGTATGGGCCAATGGTCAATGACATCATTGGACTATACCAATGCGGCTTCAGACCTGGCAAATCCACCATTGACCAGATTTTCACTCTGCGCCAAATCCTAGAAAAGACCCATGAAAAATACATCGACACATACCACCACCGCATTCGACACGGATAGGTCGTTCTGAGGTGTTTAAAGACAAGTCTACGTTCGGCATTCCTGCAAAATTAATACGGCTATGCAGGATAACTTTAAGTGGCACAGCGTCAGCAGTTAAAGTAGGAAAGGACCGATCGGAGCCCTTCAATACCGAACGAGGATTCAGACAAGGTAACAGTTTGTCGTGTGATATTTTTAACATCAAGTTGGAAAAGGTCATACGAGACGCCAAGGTGAACAGAAATGACACTCTGTACACCACACAACACATGTTTCTCGCCTACGCCGAAGACATCGATATAATGGGTCGAACATAGCGAACGGTACAGCCACCTTTGTACAAATTGAAAAGGAGTCTGGCAAAGTGGGTCTGGCAGTAAACGGCGAGAAGACCAAGCTGATGGCAAGACGTCCAGTAGACTCGGACCAACTGTGGAACTTGAGAATTTCAGCTTCGAGGTAGTTAAAGATTTTATATACCTTGGTACCGCCATAAATAAAACGAGTGACACCAGTTTTGAAATTCGGAGAAGGATTTGATGGCCAGGAGGTGCAACTATGGTCTAACTAAGCATTTTAGAAACTAGGCCACCTCCCGCCCGAAAACGGCCTACTTCCGCAAGCAGATGAGGCAGCTCTTGGGGTGTTTGAAAGAAAAATTCTCCGAAAGATCTACGGGCCAATCAGCGTCGACGGTGGATATCGGCGTCGAATGAAAAACGAGCTAGTCAGTCGTATTGAGCTGCAGCGACTACGGTGGCTAGGCCATGTTGTGCAAATGAATGAGAATGCCCGAGCTCAAGAGGCATATAAAAGCGAACCTACTCTTGGAACGTGGTCTTCCAAATTGGTGGATTTACGCACAAGATCGACGCGCTTGGAAATCTTTTTTAAGCTCGGCTTTTGGAACAACCGTTCTGTATCAAGCCAGCTAAGTAAGTATGTTTTGGTACAGGGTATTGTCTTCTTGCATCATTTTCTGTGTCGATTTTTGTGAGCAGATATATTGAAAGAACAAACGTATACAGTATACAGTACAATTTTATTGTGTGAAAGGGAAGACATCGCCTTGAGGGGAAGTAAAATCTCTTGAATACTGTCATTAGACGTAAACTTAGAAACAGTTTGGAGAATATACCTAATTTTCTACAATTTTGTAAATTTGCTCATTTTTTAGAAAATCCAAAAAGTTTTGCTACTTTATGAAGAATATTTCGAGAAGCAAACAACTTTTTCATATTGTGAAACACGATGGTTTGAACAACATGATTGCGTACAAATATTTAACGAATATACAGAAGAGATATTGGAATCGTTGCAAGAAAATGGAAAATGGTAAAATTTAATTGGAATTTTTTTAGAAGAAGCCAGGAAGAGTTGGTAGAAAAAGTACATGTCAAATGTAATGAGTTCAAACACCGACTGTTTTTATAGAACTACCATGGTATAATAATAAAAGGTAATAGCAAGTGTTGTTGTACAAAAAACGATACAACAACCACATGGAAATTTGTTGTTGTAAGTTCTACTAGTGTCAACTCATTTGACAGAAAAATGTAAACAAACAAATTATCATCAAATTATTTTTATTTTGAAAATGGAATATTTTCGAATCCTCAAAATAAAAATTGAAAAACATGAATGAAAATCTATCAAATTTATATTTCTATCGATTCCACATCTTTCCTTTAATTGAGCCATTGCCATATATATGTGTAACACATATGACAATGCTGGGAATAGGGAGTAATTCCTTCAAGAAAGATTTGCTTCCTCAAACTTTCCCAGCACGCAGATTGAGTAAATTGCATACGGGAGCACATTAATAAAGAACAATTTCAAATTGTATGCGTTCCCAATTTTCCTGCTGGGTGATTTTTAAAAACATAATTTGTCAAATTCATATTGACACTAGTATTACGTTGGAATCAAATCAGCTGGGATTTGCTGTTACCTTTTATAATTGTACCATGTAGAACTACATTATTTGTTCCAATATGACAAACTTATTTCTGAAAAATGAAAAAAAAATGTTAAAACATTATCGAAAATTAATAATTTTAATGTAAACATTTTAAAGAAATCATACAATTTTATGAACAAATATCTGAAAGCGGATCACTGTGTGGAAAGCGAAAGGTCCCGACCATTTTCATGCGATATTAGTATGTGACGAAAATCTATTTTCAATTATAAATATATTGTAACAAATCTTAATAACGATACTGTTAATCACACCATCAGCGGAAAGAAGTTTTTATACCCTACGTCGAGTGAGAAATCAAAAGCCGTCTATGCATAAATCTGAAGTAAATACTGATGACATAACAAACATTTTTTTCTACAAATAGAATTTTATTTCATTTGTATTACAGATTATTTTTTTTTTTCAACTACAATATATTTAATATATACGCAATACATTAGGAGTAATGTAGTTATATATCTTTGTGACTCCAATGAATATAACATATATGGGAAATTACAAAAATCTTTTAAATTCCTTGAAGCTGAGGTTTGCAAGGTTATAACTCGCGAAATATGAACATATTGCATATAATTTAAATTCAATTCTATAAAATGAAGTGTTCTTGTCAAAATCTTGAAATATTGGTAATAAATAATAAGTTGCGTGGAAGCTGTGATGGTGGTAATGTAAAAAAATGGGTGAAAATGTGTTGAAGCCAACGAGTTTTTTTGTGTTCGTTCCCGATTTGTGGCTAAACTACACAATGCACGCACATGTGATCAGTGACTAAGTTGCAGAATACCCCATGGGCAATATGGTTCTAATGTATAATTTTTCGATATAATCACTGCATCCACCAAAAATGGATGCTGACATTTTGAAGCCGGATTTTCGGTGTTTTTTGAATTTTTCTTATAATTAGGATGCGCATCCAGATAATAGAATATACTAATTATAGAATCGTAGAACTCGTGATTCTGCTTCGTTTAGTGTATATCTCATGAATGTGCTCACTGTAGCTTCTTTGCAATTGGGTTCCAAAGACGAAAATTTAGTGCGTAAATTTTTATAAAAAACATATTTTTTGAGTCTAAAATTAAGAAAGTCCATTCAAATTCCGTGGAACCCCGCGTGATTTTAGTTTTTTTACGTGCCGGATCAAATGAGCCTATCCATGTTGAATTCCGTCCAATAAAACGGAGGATATAGGTACCTTGAATGTGGGAAAAACTGCAAAAACTTATTTTGACAAATTCGCGTAAATAATCGCGGTTTTCTTCGAATTAACTTTACATGCATTTATGCTTGTATTGTCAAATTCGCGAATCTGTGTGGAAATAGGTCAAAACTACATCGATACGCGAAAAATATGCGTATTTTATCCAAAATTGATTGTGGAGGCACATCCGCGGTTCTTAACCGATCCTTTTAAAATAGGTGTCCTTTTGCGTATTTTCATAGGAGATTACTAAAATCGGATGCGCATAAAAATCGTATGCACGTTGCGTGATTTTTAGCCATTTTTAGGGTTTTTGCATAGTAAAGTGCATCGAGTGGCACACTTTGACCGCTGAATTAAACATCGAAAAATTAATAATTATTGAAAGACATTGATTCGGTTTATACGAAAATCGCATGCGCATCAACTGATTTCAACTAATTCGCGAATTGCAAGCTTTTCAATATTAATCATTTTTATGTATTGTAAGAGTAATATATTTAGCCATTAATGACGTCGAAACTCTTATCAGATGAATCTGCCGATATTTAACAATCATCTAAAAGAATTTGCAGAAGAAAGCGTCGTATATTTTAGAAGATTAAGGAAAACCCGTATCCTCTTAACCATTCTAAAAAAATCGAAAATTCAAAAAAAATTTGTTTTAATTCAAAAATTAATTTATTTTATTTTCCGATATCTTTATGTTTCTATTTGTTTTTCGCGACTATTAAACCGTATTTCAGTGTGATTTGACTAGTATGCAAAGAAAACAATGGTGTTTAAGCATTTGTGAAGAAATTCGCGAATTACAACGAATAGGAATTCATGTAATTTATATTTGAAAAAAAAAAGATTTAAAACCGCTATAACTTTTGTGCGCAGCATCCGAATTTGTGAACGCTAACAGATTTCGAATCAGCATATTTTTCTTAACATATGTACTAAAAATCATAAATGTGCTCGCAAAAAAATTTTTCAAAATTTTTTTAATGGAATTTTAAAAGAATTTTGTAATTTCCCATATATTGTTATGATACATTTACACGATTGGTATTGGCTTTCAATTGAAATATTATTTATATTCTTGTTGTTGTTCATGGTTGACCTGGTAAATTGAAAGGTCAATGATTTCAATGAATTTAGTGCATAAGCACAGACCTAAGAATACTTAGTTTGACTTTGGCGTTTAATTTAAGTATACGCTTTTCCTTTACAATAAAATCTGTGTAAAACTCGACTGTTTTATAATTTTCGTTTATCAATTTGTAACCAATTGTGTATTTTGTAACAGATACCTGAGGATGATTGTCGATGACAATCGAAATATCAGATGAATAAAAAACTAAATAAAACATAAGCAAACGATTTTTCATTGACCTTTAGCCGAAACATCATCAAAAAGCAGTATATATATTTTATAATAAACATTTGTCGACTCATTCAGTAAGGTCCCCTTAAAACAACAGCTCTATTTTGAATATTTTGAGGACACAAAATTATACAAATTATATATAACAATTTGACAAATTTCTTTTATATATACAGTCGCTTTGACATACTTACATACATATATTAAAATTGATCCTATAATTTAGCGAAACTACAGTACACTTAGAATATTTTAATTAATTATATATTTCAATTATATTTCAAATAGTTTTGACCAAAATAGACTGCATAAAGTTCATGCCCACCTTTCCATCATTTAAAAATATTTCTAAATGTTAAATAAATGCTGATATTTTTATTTTTGTTGGCATGTAAAACAAAACCGAAAACATACAAACCACGATATTATTAAGTAAAACAAAACTAGCAACAAGAAGCAGAATTAAACTCCAAGAATTATTATTAATGACTGTGTCTAGAGAATTTTGTGTTCACATAACGAGGGACAACGAAGTTTTGATTTCAATCCCTAAAATAAGGCGCACACAACCAAACCAAATACGAGTATATATAGAAAACGAATTACAGAACAGAAAATGCGTCTGTCAATGACGGAGTCCCCAGAAATTTAAAACGTTTGTCGTTGTTGTTGCAAGGCGAGCAAGGCAGGCGAATGGAAATGAAATCCCAAAAACGAAAAAAAATTGTACAAACACTTTGTATTTTATCGAATTACAACAACTACAACACCGCATTTTCAACAACAACTGCATCACAGCCTGTTCTTACTTTCGATTACTTTATGCATTTCGGAATATCCCCTTAAAGTCATTTAAACATGTTTCCTTAAGACTGCGGTGTGACAATAGTTATTAATCAGTTTTCAATGGTAGAATTAAGTGAGACAAGATATTTTTAAATAAAAATGTTCGGGAGAATATTGAATGTGTGTTTGAAAGAATTTATTTATAATAGGATGCCAATGTATGTAAACCGTTTACTACATCTTAAATGTTTTATTTTGAACAATGTAGATGATATTGTTTAATTTTAAATGGAAATATGTGTAGAATAAAGTCTTACACCTACTAAGTATTGAAGTATTTCCTAGAAATGGGATGAAAAAAAATATGGGAGCTATATTTAAATCTCAAATGAATTTTCACCAATTTCAATATGGTTTGTACTTGGTCAAAATAAATAAGACGTACCAAATTTTTCCATAAATGATCACTTTGTTTACAAAAATACATGGACTGACGGATGAACGGACATGCAGAAATCAACTTAGAAAGTCAAAGCGAAACGAACTCGTAGGGACCAAGCAAATTATTTCATTATAGAAGAAGTTAATTATATCCAAGGTAAGGCAAAATATGGGATAAGTAGCGAATAAATAGCTCGTTATAAAAAAAAGTTCGTTAAATATGTATATAAGAAAAGTTATAAGCGTACTCGACTCTATATGTTTCCTTCTGCATGTTTCAAACATTTGCAACAAAGATATAATATCCTGTAGCTGTGGTGGAACGCATTGAAGTAACTATAATTATTTACAATTAGATATAAAGTAAAAGTCGTTAACGACATAAATAAGCCTATTTGTAATTGGGCAGCAAATCCTAACAACATTCGAAGGAGTAAATGTATGGTTCCGGCATGAGCTAAGAGTATTAACATCTCATAAAAATTAACAAAATGAGATTTTATTTCTGGAAAATGATATATTTTTTATCACAAACCAAGATAGAGAATAAGGAAGATCTCGACCAAATACACATTGACCGATAGTTCATACGATATTAAATAAAACCAGTGAGCGGAGCAGTATAGTCGGACGGGGCCGACCATATGATACCCTACACAACTTCCACGAAAGTCTAACTTTCTGTGGTTCTATATTCTGCCCATGGACAATATTTCGCGATATTTGCACCCTCTTGGCCGAGGTCAACAAATATCACTAATATTCAATACAACCCTTCTAATTACATGTCCAGGTTCCCTTCAAAGTGGGTTGTGTTGTAATGTTCGGCTTTCAATTGTGGCCTATAGATCGACTCGAAAAAATACAAAAAATTAAATTTTCGGTCCACTTCATCCCAATATTATTATCTGATAATCACCGAAAATTATAGGTGTTGTCCTTGACCATAACTGAATCCTCATGGAAAATTTTAAAGCGATCAGCGCTATATTCGCGTCCTCTAGTGTGGTAATGTTTTACTAACTAATATATGAATACGTAAGCACATGTAAATATTTACGTGTAACTCCCACATCCGAGCACATGCGACAATATAATTGGTATCAATTTAAAGGTCAACCACTCCTCTTGGATATACTATCAACTTCTCGGGTCTATGTCCTTCAGGGGTAAATATATACGCTATAGAATAAAAAAATTGTCATTTTTCACACAAAAGTCAGGATCCATTTGACCCGCTAAATATTGACCGATCTTTATCAGAACAGGCACGCCTATTCTTTGGCACGATCCCTTTCTCCATGTCAAAATTCGCGATGTTCGGGCCATAATTGCGGCCTCTGGAGCGACCAGAAAATCAGACAAAAACAAAGTTTTTGGTCCATTTCATCCCCTAAATATTAACCGATCTTTACCAAAAACAAGAGGGGTCTTCATTGGGTAGAACCCATCCTACATGCAAAATTTCGTGAAGATTGGTTCATAACTGTGACCTGTATCGTGTTTACAAATTATAATGGACAGACGGACGGACACACATGCCTAGATCGCCTCAGCTAGTCGAGATATGACGATCGGTATACTTAAAGGTGGGTCCAGGACCAATATTTCGCGGCGTTATAAACTCTTGGGGCTGCACAAAGCTATAATACCCTGACAACATTTTTTTAACCGAGAATGGATGTTCCCCTAAATCGTTTTGATGTGTGTAAGATATTAAAAGGAGTTAACCTATATTTCAATATTTAATTCGGAGGAAAATTTGCATGTGCACAGTTTCGATCAAATCGATTACCTCATTTGAGAGTTATTGTGCACCGACTATCGGACTGCCTTAACTAAATCTCTTCTTCCCTGATTTCTACTTCTTCGTTAGGCACTTTTTCGAGCCACAAAACAAAAATTGGAGTTGTTGGGTTAGTTTAGTGAGGTAAAGTATAAAATCAGTGCTTAAAACCAGTAAGGAAAGTAGTAAAGTCGGACGGGGCCGACTCTAGGATACCCTTCACCACTATGGGTACATTAAACAGGACTATTAACATGAAATTGGATGAAATAAAATATGTGATATTTATCTAAATGTGAATCTACCTAGATTTGTCCATAAAGTGTGTAAATCGACTTCAAACAAATATAAATAGGTCATCCGGTTGACTATGTCTGTACTTCTAGAAAACGCAACTACGTAATTCTATGCTCAAATTTGTACGTTGTGCAAAATTTGATGTCAATCTGACTAACATGAGGAGTATGATGCCCAATTTGCTTGATATCGGGCGAAAAAATATATGTAAGCTATATCCACATATTAAGCGATTTCAAACAAACTTGTCACAGGTTAGGTTATACTAACTTTAGAACGTTTTGTTCCTATTGGTTCCTTGGTGCGTCAATTACATAAAATCAATCTATAATAAAATGGAGCTATATCTAAATCTGGACCGATTTTCACGAAACAAGGCAGACATCACTCTAGGCTCAATTCAGTACGTTATGCCAAATTTCGTGCAAATCGAAAGATATATAGCGACTTTGGTGAACCTTTTACATGAAATCGGACGAAACTATATGTGGGAGCTATATAGAAATATGGACCGATTTTATCGAAACTTGGCAGACATCACTCTAGGCTCAATTCAGTACGTTGTGCAAAATGTCGGGCAAATCGAAAGATATATATGGATGTTGGTGCACAATTTACATGAAATCGGACGAAACTATATATGGGAGCTATATCTAAATCTGGACTGATTTTCACGAAACTTGGCAGACATAACTCTAGGCTCAATTCAGTACGTTATGCCAAATTTCGTGCAAATCGAAAGATATATATGGATTTTGGTCACAATTTACATGAAATCGGACGAAACTATATATGGTAGCTATATCTAAATCTTGACCGATTTTCACGGAGCTTGGCAGACATCATTCTAGACCTAAATGATTAGGCTGTACCAAATTTCGTGCTAATCGAAAGATATATAGGGACTTTGGGGCCCCATTTACATTAAATCGGACGAAACTATATATGTGAGCTATATCTAAATCGGGACCGATTTTCATGAAACTTGGCAGACATCATTCTAGGCCCAATTAAGTACGTTATGCCAAATTTCGTGCAAATCGAAGGATATATAGGGACTTTGGGGCACCATTTACATGAAATCGGACGAAACTATATATGGGAGCTATATCTAAATCTGGACCGATTTTCTTGAAACTGGGCAGACACCATTCTAGACTCAATTCAATACGTTGTGCCAAATTTCGTGCAAATCGAAAGATATATAGAGACTTTGGGGCACCATTTACATGAAATCGGACGAAACTATATATGGGAGCTATATCTAAATCTGGACCGATTTTCACGAAACTTGGCAGACATCACTCTAGGCTTAATTCAGTACGTTATGCCAAATTTCGTGCAAATCAAAAGATATATAGGGACTTTGGGGCACCATTTACATGAAATCGGACGAAACTATATATGGGAGCTATATCTAAATCTGGACCGATTTTCACGAAACTTGGCAGACATCATTCTAGACCTAAATGATTAGGCTGTACTAAATTTCGTGCAAATCGAAAGTTATATAGGGACTGTTTACATTAAATCGGTTAAATATATATATGGGAGCTATATCTAAATCTGAACCGATTTTTCCCAATTTCAATAGGGTTCGTCCTTGGGCCAAATAAGTGACCTATGCCAAATTTCATCCAATTCGGATCATAAATGCGACCTGTACTTTGTTTACAATTTAACATGGACAGACGGACGGACGGACGGACAGACGGACATGCGTAAATCGACTCAGAAAGTGATTCTATGCATATTCTCAAAAGGAACCATGGGTCTATCTCGATTATTTTTGCCTGTTACAAACATATGCACAAAGACATAATACCCTGTACCACAGTGTGGTGAAGGGTATAAACAGCTGAGAATATTACTGCAGGAACCTTAAGTGTTGAGGCAACCCATTCCACAAACGTCATTACACAATAATTTGCATGCAGAAGGGGGTCTCCATGCTTACAAAGTTTTTTTTTTAACACAATAACTCCAGCAGGCAGATAGTCAACAACATCGTGTTTTTTGTTTTGGTCCTTGATATTCATGAAAATGATTCGAATTTATGTAATTTCATACTCAGTGGCTACGTTAGCAAAAATGTGACATCTGAGTCACGGAAAACCAAAGCGTTATTGTTGACTGTTTGGTTCGGATTACGGTCCGTAGTTGAAATATTGTTCGAGGCGATCAACAGTTATGGTGCGTTATCGAGAGATGATTAATGTTTTTATGATCGGAGTTTGATAGTTCTGGTTTGGAGAAGATACTTTCAAAAAGAAAGTATTTGATCAACACTATCAACAAGAAAAGTTTCTGGGACCGCGTTATAGAAGAAGTGATCACAATTGGCAATGATAATCGTGCGATTTGACACCTTTGCTACTTCTTCATTTGAAACCACGTGAATCATAAGGTCTACGTAAAACTTCATAAAAAGGATATGGTTCTATAAGCGAGTTGGTTTATATAAAAAAGAAAAATATCCGCCATAGTGGGGTTTTAAACTTATATACATAATTTAAAACTACTTGATCGATTTGGATAAAATTTTGTGGATGATGTCGCCAAAATTGTTCTCAATTCTAAAAATGTAATAGGTCCGGACGAAGGTTTTTCTTTTCTAAGAAAAGTTAATAAATTTGAATAGCTTAACATGACATTACAGACACTCAGGTTGATATTGGGATTGAGCGTTGAACATACCGAAAATGAAACATTTAGAATTCCTTCTTATAAACCTATATTGTAAGAATGATTTGTAAAAACATAATCCAAATTTCTCCAAAATATCGAAATCTTCGAAGTATCCTAAGTACTAAGACCTAATAAAAATGGATACAGTATCCTCCTTACGTTTATAAATTGAATTGGGTGTATTTTTATTACGGTACCCATTTTGGTTCCAATCTAATTGACTATAATTTGTATTTAAGGGGTTCATTGGGTTGTGGGTATACAAAACCTCAATATGAGGTTTTGTGAGAAAAATTTTTCGAAAAATATTAGCTGCAATGTTTAAAAAATCGTGTTTATTCTAAAAACTAAATTTATGTTTTACAAACTAAGATATAGAAACCATGTAAAAGTACGCATACGAGAAACGTATATGATTTAAATTACAGTTTTTATTTCAAACGTTTTCATATATTTTATGGCAACGTTCATATATATGTGTGTGCACTACTATGCTACATTAAAATTTGTAAACTGTGAGACATGTGACACGAATCCATGGTTCATTGGATTTGGAAAATACGGTGATGTTTTAAATTTTGATATTAAATGTATATGACACACAGGCAACATATGGTGTCGGTATCTTCTTCCGGCTTCTCTCAATTGATTAATTACCATACACGATGAGGCATACAAGAGTTTGGATGTAACAACTGCAAGTAGATATAAGAAACGTATTTAATAAAATTGTAACAAATTACAGCAAAATATTGTAAATGAAAAAAAAAACATTAAAGAAAGGATCAATGTTGAACGGGACTGACTTCGTGAAAGTCATCGAAACATTGGATATTTGGCAAATATACTGCTAAAATTTTTATTATTTGGTAAAATATACTTAAAATGTCCTTAAGTTCGACCGAGTAAAGTCAGTAAAAGTAAATCGAATAAAAACAATACAAAGAAAAATGTCTATCTAATGTTCCTAGGATGCTGGCTAATGAAAATGAAACATATAGGTCCATGTATTACTTAGCCTCATATAAACCACTTCGTGGGTATCTAAAAAATCGGATCGGTCGAATTAAATGGTAAGTATCAAGGTGTTTAATATATTATATATGATTTAAATGTTTTCCTGCAGATCCCAATCAGATTTTGACATTTTTCAACCGAATCGGCTACAATTGCACTAATCGTAAGTCCTTTTCTTGACACTGTCCTATTTCAAGTTACTATTTTTTGCATATTCGGGTATCTATATTTTGTATCCGAAGGTCCTCCTTTTGTTCTCTAAGTATAATCTACAGAATTGTGGTAGAGAATATGGAAACGATGTTTAGAAGATGTCCTTTGGTCCACATTATAGATTTCATTATGAATATAAAAAGGCCTTCAGCACACATACATACTATATCTTTGCATAAGAAAAAAAAAACAAATAACATTAAATATATACCCCACATCAGCAATACATAGACAATGAATCTCCTTAGAATGCCAAATTTTTTGGTTAAACACAAAATTCCATTTACTTGTATTTCCCTTGAATTCTATTCATCCCTGTGTCCTTTCCACGCGTTCTTTTTTCTCGGTCCTTCTTTTTTGTACACTTTGTTCTCGTCATGTCCATCGAGTGATTTTGATGAATAGCTGTCATTAATCTATGACGTACACAGCTCAAATAGTATGAGTTTACGAACAGCAAAACGGAGAAAAAAAACAGGATACCTACCTACTATTACTACCATCAGCGTCGTCATCATCCTAGCAATCATCTCCAGGGTATCACCACAACCACCACTACTTCCAATGGTTGTGTCTGTCTCCGAATGTTTGGAAGTATTCCCGTAATCACACAGATGAAACTCTTATTATGACCAAAGTTAAGCTACGCAACTAAATTCTGACGGCATGACTAGAGCGGATCATGCATGAATGTGAATCTCTTGCCACTGCTACTGATGCTGTTGTTGTTATTATTGTTGCCGTTCACTTAGAAATTCACAAGGAATATTCGTAACAATCATATCAAGGGATTACACAATGGAATAACCAACCTACCAACCAACAAAAAAAGACCTCAGGGTGGTTTCGATTAAGCATTAAAATTGATGCCTTTGCCATTGTAGCTGTGGTCCATCCTTGGTGTCATTGGTTGGAGGAATGGGATAGGATAGAATGGACTGGATAGCTAACTTTTTGGTATGATAACAAATTTTGTTTCTATTTTCGAACGAATCCATCATTCGCATTGTGTGCTGCCCCTTTAGAAAATTCATGACGATGATTGTGTGTAATTAAAATTACAATGTGTGAAAAAGGAATGAAATAAAACAAGTTGTGGTCCGAATTAAAACATTAACATCTGTAGTGAATTTTATCTGTTTACAATGGTAGGATTGTTTTCATTTCGGGGATAGTTTCGTTAATTTCACAAATAACTAAATTAAATGGGGAATTTCAAAGGAGATTTACTTTTTTTGTAGTTTTTGAAAAATGCATAGTGTGTACTCTTGTCTGCAATATCTTAATTTTATTATCAGTTATATTGGCGGAATTGTATTATTTGATTGTACACAGTTCCGAATAATTTGTATTTACTAATAAATAAGATAAAAATAACGAATATGGAAAGGACCAATGTCAGATGGGGCTGACGATATGCATATTTACATGACGAGATATAATAATATTATTACAACCCATAACAAAATATATGGGCAATATTGCCAATTTTTTAATATTCCATTTTCAAAAAATTGTTTTTTTGTATTTAGCGATAATTTTTTTGGTTGATGTGCGCAAAAATTATAAAGTTTTAATTTGGACATAGGAAAAAAATCTTAAAATGACGCCGTTTATTACATTCGTAAAATATGAATATGCAGATATTATAATAATAGCGAAAAAGTTGCACCTTTTCGTGAAACATGAGAAAAATAATAAAAATGTAGGAGATTACGTCATTATTTTCATTATATTAATAACATGTATCCACCTAAAAATTA
>NW_026873706.1:0-15093 GCF_032173495.1 Musca vetustissima | reverse complement strand
TCACTGGATAACACAAGGCCTAAGGAAAGCTGTATATGCTCTGAAAATATTTTTAAAAAATCCTCGCTCCAAGAATTCTGAAAATATTAAAAAAATCACACATCAAGAGGTCAGAATATCCACTGAGAACATTTTTAAAAAATCCGCGCCTTAGGAATCCTCTGAAAATATTGTTAAAAAATCCACGTCTGAGGAGGTCAATACAGCCTTCGAAATATTTCCTAAAAATCAGTATGGACTCTAAAATCCTTAGGAGATCAGAATATTCTTTATAACTATTTTTAAAACTTCACGCCTTAGGAGGTCAGTATAGCCACTGAAAAATTTTTCAAAATTCACGCCTCAGAATTTTTATTTTGAGTTTCTATATCCTTTATTAATCCCAATTTTTAAAATTATCTTTTAAAATATTCTTAACCCTATTACACATTTCCAATGTTAGGCCAGTATTTCTCAGATCCAACACCTTCAAATGCTTATTGCGATCAATGACATTTAGTAACTGCTCACCAAAATTCTGAAAAAAAAATTATCCAAAATTGTTATAATTTTTCCTATAAAAATATATTTTCTTTACCATTCCCAAAATACCAAGATGGCTGCCGCACCATCGCTACCAATTGGATTTAGACGTAAATGTTGTCTCTAAATTTAAAGGACAACACGGGCAATGATTAGGCACCATCGGAGGCTAAGAAACAAATATAAAAAAAATTATTTTTATTAAATTACGAGTATTTGGAAATATTCTTTAAAATCTATGCCTTAGGAGGTCAGTATGGCCTCTGATAATATTCTTTAAAAATCCAGGCCTTAGGGCTCTGAGTAGGTTTAAAAAATATTCTTTAAAAAACCACGCCTTAGATGGCCGGTAAGGGCTCTGAAAATATTTGTCTTAAAAATCCACGCCTTAGATGGTCGGTAAGGGCTCTGAAAATATTCTTGAAAAATCCACGCCATAGGAGGTCAGTAAGGGCTCTATGCCTTAGGTGGTCAGTATGGCCTCTGAAAATATTCTTTAAAAATCCAGGCTTTAGGAGGTCAATATGGCCTCTGAAAATATTCTTCAAAAAACCACGCCTTAGATGCCCGGTACGGGCTCTGAAAATATTGGTCTTAAAAATCCACGACTTAGATGGTCGGTAAGGGCTCTGAAAATATTCTTGAAAAATCCACGCCATAGGAGGTCAGTATGGCCTCTGAAAATATTCTTTTAAAAATCCACGCCTTAGGATGTCCAAGTGGACCAAAAAGTCTACTTATACTTAGGTGATCCTATTGGAATACTATGAGGCCTTCTTATTAGAAGGTCATGATGTTTTCTTATGAGAAGACAATGAGGTTTTCTTATTAGAGGACCATGAAGTCTTCCTATTAGAAGACCATGAGGTCCTTTTATTAGAAAAACATGACAATTTCTTATTAGAATATCATAAGGTCTTCTTATTAGAATACTCAGTTTTCTTCATATGAGGAAACCATTTCCCCGCACTTACCAAAAATTCACCAACTCATGACACTGGGCCAAACCCTTGGCCAAAATATTCGCATCCTTGCGTGACATTGTATTACAGCCCAAATAGAATTGTGTTCCAATAGTTTTCGTACAATATGTCAGCCGTAATGTATGCAATTCCGGTAGATTACTCAAAATGAAATCAAGTGGAATGTGATCTGAAACGAACAACAACAATAACAACAACACGATAAAGATATTTCTAAGCAAAACGACAGATGTCAACAAAAGGCCTAGTCCTTTGTCTTACCATTATTGCCATCCATGCTGGGCTGTAGGTAGTTTATCTCCAATTGATTTATGTAACCCCCACAAATGTCCAACACCGTTGTCTGAACATTTTCCTGTTCGTATTCCGTGGTGGGGAGATTTTCGATGAACTCCTGCAAATGCCGTTCCATGTAAATGTTAAGCCATGATTTTGTCACTTTTTTACCCTTTTGTCCGGGACAAGGATTGGCAAGGGTGGGTGGCTCAACTGGCCGTGGGGGAGTACAGGGATAGCTATGCGTCCGGTAGTAAAGGGTTTTCCAACGGTGTTGATACGCTTTACGCCAAAAGAAATCATCACGAATGTGGGCGCATAAAATCTTTAACGGAAGATTGACATCCAAGTTGCTTAGAATGTAGTTGCGATCCTTCGGTTCGGTCAACTCTTCGTAGACGGGATTGTCTATTACAGCGGAAATGAAATGATGATTGCAAAATACGCACACACATACACATTCGCACATAAATAAGTAATAAATAAATATTCAGTTGACATTGGTCTTATTGTTAACATGAACGAGTTCCATACCACACCAATTTTCGAGTAAAAAATCCAATACCAAATGCCGCAGACTTTTGGGTTGATAAACTTCGGTAGAACCTTCGGTATCTTCAAGATTCAGATGAAGGGATTTTGCCAAAGATTTTGGAAATTTACATTGTTTCAGATCGAAATAAGTCTTGAGGGTATTTAGGTCCACAGATATTGGAAATTCGTTGTAGGTGAAATCTTTGTTTAATCCATGGTTGGGTGCTCGTTTGAATACTGAAATATTTGAAAAGTGTGGGGGAAGGAAATCGGTTTGTTTATAAACAAACAACGACGCAATTGTTGCTAAGGTGACAAGGAAGAACCGATACGATGTTGTTGTTAGAGATGTCTTTCTGGATTTTTAAAGAATATTTTCAGAGGCCATACTGACCACCTTAGGAGTGGATTTTTAAAGAATATTTTCAGAGCCCTTACTGACCATCTAAGGCGTGGATTTTTAAAGAATACTTTCAGAGCCCTTACTGACCATCTAAGGCGTGGTTTTTTAAAGAATATTTTCAGAGGCCATACTGACTTCCTTAGGCGTGGATTTTTAAAGAATATTTTCAGAGGCCATATTAACTTCCTTAGGCGTGGATTTTTCAAGAATATTTTCAGAGGCCATATTTTCAGAGGCCATACTGACTTCTAAGGCGTGGATTTTTAAAGAATATTTTCAGAGGCCATACTGACTACTTCTATAGGCGTGGATTTTTAAAGAATATTTTCACAGGCCATACTGACTTCTATAGGCGTGGATTTTTAAAGAATATTTTCACAGGCCATACTGACTTCTATAGGCGTGGATTTTTAAAGAATATTTTCACAGGCCATACTGACTTCTATAGGCGTGGATTTTTAAAGAATATTTTCACAGGCCATACTGACTTCTATAGGCGTGGATTTTTAAAGAATATTTTCACAGGCCATACTGACTTCTATAGGCGTGGATTTTTAAAGAATATTTTCACAGGCCATACTGACTTCTATAGGCGTGGATTTTTAAAGAATATTTTCACAGGCCATACTGACTTCTATAGGCGTGGATTTTTAAAGAATATTTTCACAGGCCATACTGACTTCTATAGGCGTGGATTTTTAAAGAATATTTTCACAGGCCATACTGACTTCTATAGGCGTGGATTTTTAAAGAATATTTTCACAGGCCATACTGACTTCTATAGGCGTGGATTTTTAAAGAATATTTTCACAGGCCATACTGACTTCTATAGGCGTGGATTTTTAAAGAATATTTTCACAGGCCATACTGACTTCTATAGGCGTGGATTTTTAAAGAATATTTTCACAGGCCATACTGACTTCTATAGGCGTGGATTTTTAAAGAATATTTTCACAGGCCATACTGACTTCTATAGGCGTGGATTTTTAAAGAATATTTTCACAGGCCATACTGACTTCTATAGGCGTGGATTTTTAAAGAATATTTTCACAGGCCATACTGACTTCTATAGGCGTGGATTTTTAAAGAATATTTTCACAGGCCATACTGACTTCTATAGGCGTGGATTTTTAAAGAATATTTTCACAGGCCATACTGACTTCATAGGCGTGGATTTTTAAAGAATATTTTCAGAGGCTATATCTGACTTCATAAGGTGCGGATTTTTAAAGAATATTTTCACAGGCTATATTGACCACATAAGGTGCGGATTTTCAAAGAACATTTTCATTTTCAGAGGCTCTTACTGACTGCATAAGGCGTGAATTTTCAGGAACATTTGCAGAGGCTATATTGACCTTATAAGGTGCGGATTTTTATGAATATTTTCAGAGGCCATACTACTGACCTCCAAAGTCTTGGAATATTTTGAAGAATTTAAAGAATATTTCACAGGTCATATTGACCTCCTAAAGCATTAAATTTTAAAATAAAAAAATCCGATCCTATTGAATTCCTTCAAATATTCTGCGATTACATTGAGCTTCCTTTAAAATTCCAAAGCAGTAGGTGGAAAAATGTTTCACATCCCTGCCAATTCCTCCCCCACCCCCCTATTTCAAGATTTCTATTGATATTCAAAGCAATTCATAAACGTCAACTATTTAAATATTGGCATTTGCCAAAGTCGGATACATATTAACAAAGGCAATTGTGTATTGGCTGGGTTGTTTTTCTTATACCACAAACCAGACAAACACACCTACACACACACACCAAATATATTTACATTTCTTACCTTTCTTTGCCAAGGATGTTTTATTTATACAACATCCTTTTGTTGTTGATGTTGTTTTTGTTATTGCAAAAGATAAAGAAATGAACAAGTTTCAGCTGTCAGCATCTCAAGTCAATTCATTCAACCACCGAGTCGGATTATGGTTTTCAAGTGCCACAGAAAAAGGAGAAGAAGAAGCAGTGGAACAAGTCAGAAACTGAAGGTGTTCCAATGGTGTTGGCATTGGCAAATTTATCTGGGATTAAGTTGAGATTATGGCAGCTGACATGACTTTGGTGAAAATTCCAAGTAGCAGCATGATTAAGTTGTTCATTTCCCAAAAAAAGTGGCTGGCAAAAGGTAGTCTTCGTTCTAACATTTTTACTTTCTTCGAGAGTCAACCCAAAAATGGAGAATAATTATGGGGGGCTAGAAATTAATAACCATACTCAAATTTCATGACAAGCATTATTATGGCCAAATTATGCACCTCTTATAAAACGTGGCTATACCATGTGAGTGTGTATTTGTGTCATAAAGCTATCTTTTTAGATTGCCCTCTTGAATATTAGGGGTTGGGTGTATTATTGCTGTAAAGCAATTTATTTTGAATTATTTTTTATGTGTTTTTTTCTCGCTACACAATCATCCGCAATATGCCATAACCAACCAATCGAACAATTTTACATACACCACAGTGAAAATGGCAAAACATTATATTGACAATTTCCAAGTTTATAGATCACAAATTTGTTGGCGAAAAAACACCAGAGGATGGTTTCTTGTTGCCTAGAAATTAAATTGGGAAGAGGAAATTATTATGAATACCGACTTATTACAGGAAACCGGAAATAAGTTATATTCGGTGTGGTAATAAAGACAACACATTTATTGAATGGGGTTTCCAGCTCAGGGTGGCAATAATGGAATAAAAATTGTGGGCACTAGTAAACTAAATCAAGGGAATCTTAAAAAAGGATTTGACAATTTAAAAGAAAAAAAATAAATAAAATAAAAAAATCAAACATTCTAATGGAGGTCTATGAAAAATATTTTTTAAAAAATCCACGCCTTATGGTAGCCTCTAATGGAGGTCTCTGAAAAATATTTTTTTAAAAAATCCTCGGGAGCCTCTAATGGAGGTCTCTGAAAAATATTTTTTTAAAAAAATCCTCACCTTATGGGAGCCTCTAATGGAGGTCTCTGAAAAATATTTTTTAAAATATCCACGCCTTATGGGAGCCTCTAATGGAGTTCTCTAAAAAACATTTTTTAAAAAATCCACGCCTTATGGGAGCCTCTTATGGAGGTCTCTGAAAAATATTTTTTTAAAAAAATCCTCACCTTATGGGAGCCTCTAATGGAGGTCTCTGAAAAATATTTTTTAAAAAAAAATCCTCGCCTTATGGGAGCCTCGAATGGAAAAAATATTTTTTTAAAAAAATCCTCGCCTTATGGGAGCCTCTAATGGAGGTCTCTGAAAAATATTTTTTTAAAAAAATCCTCACCTTATGGGAGCCTCTAATGGAGGTCTCTGAAAAATATTTTTTTAAAAAAAAACATTTTTTAAAAAATCCACGCCTTATGGGAGCCTCTTATGGAGGTCTCTGAAAAATATTTTTTTAAAAAAATCCTCACCTTATGGGAGCCTCTAATGGAGGTCTCTGAAAAATATTTTTTAAAAAAAAATCCTCGCCTTATGGGAGCCTCGAAAAAAAATATTTTTTTAAAAAAATCCTCGCCTTATGGGAGCCTCTAATGGAGGTCTCTGAAAAATATTTTTTTAAAAAAATCCTCACCTTATGGGAGCCTCTAATGGAGGTCTCTGAAAAATATTTTTTAAAAAAAAATCCTCGCCTTATGGGAGCCTCGAATGGAGGTCTCTGAAAAATATTTTTTTAAAAAATCTTCGCCTTATGGGAGCCTCTAATGGAGGTCTCTGAAAAATATTTTTTAAAATATCCACGCCTTATGGGAGCCTCTAATGGAGTTCTCTAAAAAACATTTTTTAAAAAATCCACGCCTTATGGGAGCCTCTAATGGAGGTCTCTGAAAATTTTTTTTTTAAATCTACGCCTTATGGGAGCCTCTAATAAAGGTCTCTGAAAAATATTTTTTTTAAAAAATCCACGCCTTATGGTAGCATATAATGTAGGTCTCTGAAAAATATTTTTAAAAAAATCCACGCCTTATGGAAGCCTTAGGTAAATATTCTTATTCTGTTAAAATTCCACGTCTCATGGAGGCCTCTGAAAAATATTCTTTGAAAAAATCTATGTCTTATGGTGGCATGTGAAAAATATACCCAACCATTTTCCGCCATTTATATTCAAAATAATCAAAATCTAAAAGTAACATCCTCTAAGATTAGGTATGTCGCCTTAATATCAGATTTGTGATTTCAGAGGTTGGCTTCCCTTTATTTCTTTCTTCTTTTCAGTATTTTTTTCGTGTTTAGCATTTTATGCAAATTTCCACAGATAATCGCGGCTTTATGTCATGTAATTTTCGGTCATAATCATTTTGTAATAAACACAACACTTAACGCCACCCTCCAACCAGATTTCAAAAAAGTAATAAAAATATCCAATTACAGCTAAGAAGAAGGAAAGTCAAAAAAGCAGCAACACCAAAAGAATATCTTTAAACGATTTACTTGTTGTTGTTATTGTTTCATAGACTAAATGAAAATGCCAAAGTAACCATTACATCCTGATAACCTTCCAATGGACCTTGAATAAAATGAGCCATATTTGTGCCGACATCCAAACTTGTCGAACCATTTTCCGATTTCCATAAATTTATTTTGAATGCTGCCTCCATGGCTGTGGTATTGAAAAGTCCCGTGTGTGATATACCAAATGAAATGGAGTGTCCTTTGAAGCACCTCCAACTTAGATTGCCACCATAGCGGGCAAATTTAAGCGTTCCACCCAAACTTGTTTCATTGTGAAAGAAATTCAAATCCATCGCTTCTTTGTCATCCTTGAAGAGATTCAAGCGTAGAGTTTTTTGCAGATTTATACCATTCGATGCCACATGGGCATATGTTAGGCCCAGGGAGAGACAGGAACTGGAAAGGACATCTTAAGTCAAATTAAAATTTAAAAATAAAACTTACTTTTCAATTTCACCAAAAACGCCCCGTATTAACGGAGCTCCATCAAGATTTATATTTGCAAAGAGGCCGGATAAAATTTTTAATTTTTCATGGTCCACTTTTTGAGTTATATAGCCATTGATGTTGTTCAATCCCCGGCTATTGGTGGACAATGTTAATCCCATAAAATCGAAAAAGGAAATTTAGAAAATAATATTTCGGAATTTTGTGAAACTCTAGATATTTTTATTGTCAAGGGTAATATTTTAGATAAAAAATCAAAAAACATACTGAGACAGTGGTTTTTTTGAAAGAATATTTTACAGACTTGTTAAAGAATATTTTCCAGAATCCTCTATAAGGCGTGGATTTTTTAAAGAATATTTTTCAGAAGCCTCTATAAGGCGTGGAATTTTGAAAGAAAAATTTCCAGAAGCCTTTTTAAGGCGTGGATTTTTTAAAGAATATTTTCCAGAAGCCTCTATAAGGCGTGGATTTTTGAAAGAATATTTTTCAGAAGCCTCTATAAAGCGTGGATTTTTTAAAGAAAATTTTCCAGAAGCCTCTATAAGCCGTGGATTTTTTAAAGAATATTTTTCAGAAGCCTCTATAAGGCGTGGAATTTTGAAAGAAAAAATTCCAGAAGCCTATTTAAGGCGTGGATTTTTTAAAGAATATTTTTCAGAAGCCTCTATAAGGCGTGGAATTTTTAAAGAATATTTTCCAGAAGCCTCTATAAGGCGTGGATTTTTGAAAGAATATTTTTCAGAAGCCTCTATAAAGCGTGGATTTTTTAAAGAAAATTTTCCAGAAGCCTCTATAAGCCGTGGATTTTTTAAAGAATATTTTTCAGAAGCCTCTATAAGGCGTGGAATTTTGAAAGAAAAATTTCCAGAAGCCTATTTAAGGCGTGGATTTTTTAAAGAATATTTTCCAGAAGCCTCTATAAGGCTAGGATTTTTATAGCATATTTTTCAGAGACCTCCTTTAGGAGTGGATTTTTTAATGAATATTTTCCAGAAGCCTCTATAAGACGTGTACTTTTTTAAAGAGTATTTTCCAGAAGCCTCTATAAAGTGTATATTTTAAAGGGTATTTTTTAATAAAGGAAGTCGGTTTTTTAAGGCTGTCCTAGGGTGGATATTTTAAATAATGTTTTTCAGTGGCCTCCACAAGACGCGTATTTTTTTACAAAATATATTTTAGAGTCCTCCATAAGATTTGGTTTTTTTAAGAATATTATCCAGAAGTATCTATAAGGCGTGGATTTTTTTAAGAATATTTTTCAGAGGCCTTCATAATGAGTAAATTTTTAAAGGATATTTTTTCAGAGGACTACATAAGGGGTGGGTTTTTAGAAGAACATTTTCAAAGTCTATACGAAAAACATTTTCAAGGGTCATCATCCCTCCTTCAGGGTTTAAATATTGAATTCCTTTATCTTAATTCCAAGGTACTTCATTAAGATTTCCTAAAAAGCATTATTGCAAAAACAAAAAAGCAACAACAATAATAATAATGTTATTTATTTTAGAGTATTCCCATTTCTTGTATCCCTTCCCTCTCTCTATCCCTCGCCCATCATCATCATCCTTGCCAATTTCGCATATTTATGCTATTTTTCAATTAAAATCAAATTGTTTTTCTGTCTGCATATATCTTTTTTATTGTTTTTTCTGTTTTTTCCGCTGTTTGTTTATTTAGGACTGTGTCCCACACCACCCCATGAGGCGGAAAGCTGAGTGGAGATGCTTTCTTTTTCGGAAGTTAGAATGAGCAATGTATGGTTGGCTACTCAACACTACAATTAATATGGAGGAGAAACACACACACACACATGTGTGTGTGGAGGTCTTCGATGTGTACGATAAATGGATGAGTGTTGGAATCTAATGTGGTGGATACATAAGGTAAGTTTTTTATTTTTTTTTAGATTCAGGGTTCGATAATGGTTGGGATGATCTGAAGAGTTTAAAAAATTAAATTATAGAATGTGTATGAGGGGCGAGGAAATCCATTTCAATTGAACTGAAACCATTAAAATTAACTCACATACCTTTGTGTGTGTGGTGTGACGTGACAATGGTCATCCGTAACGTAAATCGATGACCAATTTTCAAGTTTAATTTATAAAAAAAATACAGTGGGATAGAAATTAAAAAAATATTCAAAGGTTATTTTTCTAATTTTTTTAATTAGGGTTAAGATGGGGTTTTTTTTAAGAATATTTTTCAAAGGCCTTCATTAGACGTGGATTTTTTTAAATAATATTTTTTTCAGAGGCCTCCATTAGACGTGGATTTTTTTAAAGAATACTTTTCTATCCTGGGAGGGGGTTGGGGTGGCCTATCCTAAGGCGTGGATTTTTTAAAGCCTATCCTAAGGCGTGGATTTTTTAAAGCCTATCCTAAGGCGTGGATTTTTTAAAGCCTATCCTAAAGCGTGGATTTTTTAAAGCCTATCCTAAGGCGTGGATTTTTTAATGAATATTCTAAGACGTGGAATTTTAAAATCCTATCCTAAGGCGTGGATTTTTTAATGAATATTCTAAGACGTGGAATTTTAAAATCCTATCCCAAGGCGTGGATTTTTTAAAGCCTATCCTAAGGCGTGGATTTTTTAAAGAATATTTTTAAAGCATATCCTAAGGCGTGGATTTTTTAAAACCTATCCTAAGGCGTGGATTTTTTAAAGCCTATCCTAAGGCGTGGATTTTTTAAAACCTATCCTAAGGCGTGGATTTTTTAAAGCCTATCCTAAGGCGTGGATTTTTTAAAGAATATTTTTAAAGCATATCCTAAGGCGTGGATTTTTTAAAACCTATCCTAAGGCGTGGATTTTTTAAAGCCTATCCTAAGGCGTGGATTTTTTAAAGAATATTTTTGAAGCATATCCTAAGGCGTGGATTTTTTAAAACCTATCCTAAGGCGTGGATTTTTTAAAGCCTATCCTAAGGCGTGGATTTTTTAAAGCCTATCCTAAGGCGTGGATTTTTTAAAGCCTATCCTAAGGCGTGGATTTTTTGAAGCCTATCATAAGGCGTGAATTTTTTAAAGCCTATCCTAAGGCGTGGATTTTTTAAAGCCTATCCTAAGGCGTGGATTTTTTAAAGCCTATCCTAAGGCGTGGATTTTTTAAAGCCTATCCTAAGGCGTGGATTTTTTAAAGCCTATCCTAAGACGTGGATTTTTTAAAGCCTAAGGCGTGGAGTTTTTAAAGCCTATCCTAAGACGTGGATTTTTTAAAGCCTATCCTAAGACGTGGATTTTTTAAATCCTATCCTAAGTCGTGGATTTTTAAATCCTATCCTAAGTCGTGGATTTTTTAAAGAATATTCTAAGACGTGGAATTTTAAAATCCTATCCCAAGGCGTGGATTTTTTAAAGTCTATCCTAAGACGTGGATTTTGTAAAGCCTATCCTAAGACGTGGATTTTTTTAAGCCTATCCTAAGTCGAGGTGGATTTTTTAAAGCCTATCCCAAGTCGTGGATTTTTTAAAGTCTATCCTAAGACGTGGAATTTTAAAATCCTATCCCAAGGCGTGGATTTTTTAAGCCTATCCTAAGACGTGGACTTTTTAAAGCCTATCCTAAGACGTGGATTTTTTAAAGCCTATCCTAAGACGTGGATTTTTAAAGATTTTTTAAAGAATATTTTTCCAAAGATCTCCATAAGGCGTGTATTTTTTAAAGAATATTTTTAAAATACCTCCATAAGGCGTACATTTTTCAAAGAATATTTTTCTGAGGAGTCCCATAGGCGTAAATTTTTCAAAGAATATATTTAAGAGTTGGTTCCACTGTAGTATATTTTATTAAGTTAGATTGTGAGTACCCAAGATAAAGGTCACAAGTGGGAGGAATTTGAAATATATTTTTCTGTTTGTTTGCGTACTTTGTTGTTGTTGAATATCCATCATACATGAGTCTGCTTAAAAGGTTTTTAAACTGTTACTGTTTTTTGAAAGTAACAAGTTTTTTGGCCAGCACAAGTTTTTTTTTTTTGCAAAAACAAACAAAAACCACTTGACAAGCAAATCCTTACCATTTTCAACTCCCAACATCCTTCAAAGATATCGGATGGGAGGAGGATGGCAAAAGACAAAAATACGAAAAAAACCAGTAAGGAAAGTAGTAAAGTCGGACGGGGCCGACTATATGATACCCTTCACCACTTTGGATATACACAAAAGCTCCTCCAGAAGATAGAATAAATGTGTCATCTTTGGGGTACATGAAATCGGACTTGAATATCTGGCTGACTAAATTATAAACTACAACACTAAACATGGAATAATTGGTTTCCTTTCTTTTATGAAAGTACTTAGCTCCACCGCCACGTCAAGGCTTATTCCTTGGAGGAGTAAAACAGTCGAATAATAAAACACTACTAAAGTAGCGGCCATTCGACATGTTTCAGTTGTTAATATAGCCATCATGTAATGATGGTGGAAATAACATATTTAATATATCTTCATTGTCTGACTAAATTTTTAACAGGTGTTAAGAATTGGAGACAAAAAAATGGAATAATTAGTTTCCCTTCTAGTTTGAAAGTACTTAGCTCCACCGCCACGTCA
This sequence comes from Musca vetustissima, assembly GCF_032173495.1. NCBI lineage: Eukaryota > Metazoa > Arthropoda > Insecta > Diptera > Muscidae > Musca > Musca vetustissima. Next base: position 2,918 of record NW_026873706.1, on the reverse strand, counting down.
AGGCTTATTCCAAGGAGGAGTAAACAGTCGAATGATATAAAGCTACTACGCTGAATAGCTTATCCTTCGACTTGTTTTGGTTTTATTTTTACTTGTAATATAATTGTAAGAAAAACAATTAATTCAAGCAAATGGGATTGTCTTAAAACTGCTAACATAAGTTAGCAACTTAAAACACTTTTGATATGTATTCATTTTGATATGCAAATAATATATCAAATGTACAATTGCATTTTATTTCTTGCTAAAATCATATATTATAAACTAAGAATATGTTACAGGTTAATTTAATATGTGAATACATATCACGTCATGGCATTTACTTAACTAATAATTAATACAATAAGAGAAAATATTAAAATTCAATTGGATATGTTAACACATATCGCGTCATGGTAACTATGTACAGTTTCGTATGTTATAGCATTTATTATGCTATCGTCAATATTACTGAAACACCAATCAATTTGTGTTAAACCTTTCGTTGTTGGTGTATTCAGAATAGAAAGAAGGTTGTTATTGTTTAGGAGTATTTCAGTTTCCGATTTTGTTCGTTGTCGGCATATATTGAAATCTCCTAATATAACAACCTTTTGAGAATTTGCATTTATGCAGTTTTCCAGAACATGGTGTAGTTCATGATGAAGAGAATGCACCCCATAATTGCTGTTTCGATATAAGACCATTATGTGAATATCTCTAATTTGAAACACCAGAAATTCAAATGTTTTATTATGTACATGGACCTTTTTTTGGTATTTATACTGAGTAAATTCAGAGATTTCATTTTTCACAAAAACAATTAAGCCCCGTTTACATCTTCGACTGCTTTGGTCCGTTGAATCCAATCTCATTCTTGGCAATACTGTGAACCCTGGAATTTCATAGTTTTCATTATGCAGCGTCCAAGTTTCAACAAAACATAATACGTCAGCCTTTAACATTACCGAATCATTCCGAATGTCTTCAATATGAGCATGAAGGCTTTGAACATTATGGTATACAATTTTCAAAGCATTAATCTCATGCATAAACTCGTAATGGGTTTTAAGACACTTGTTCGTTCGTAAGTTAGTCATTTCCAATTGTACATTATCATTTTCTTTAAATGGCTTTGGTGGTACAAATGAACCCAACAGAAAAAGTCCAGCAGCTGTAGTCGCTCTACTACAAGCAACATATAGTGCTGATCTACTCATGCGAGACTTCAAATGGACTGCAACTTTTTCATACGTAGCTCCTTGGCTTTTATGAATAGTTATGCCCTCTGCCGGTACAAGAGGAAACTGCTTACGATCAATATTTACGTGTTCATTACGTTTGAATTGAAACGTTTTTACACAAACATCAATTGGTGTCCATAATGATTCACTCGGATGTCTTTTTTTGGAACGGGCTAAAACTCCTGTATTTTCCTGAGGAAATTTCATCCAAAGAGTAGAAGGCTTTCTTGTTGTGCCGATGAAATCGATTTCCATTAGTTGGCCAGTAGCTCCATTCACCAAACCATCACTGGTGTCAATATTAACAGTTACCATATATTTGGCTGTAGTTTTTAATATCAACTGATATGGTAAACCTTGAGTTTCTGAGACTTTAAATGTTTTAACAGATTCCATGATTCGGTTCCTATTTTCGTCTGTTAACCCCGTGGATTTCACAAAATCACATGCAGTTGACAGTACCTCTTCTGTAGGAATAGAGCTCAACTTCAAAGTATTGAATATGTTGACTTCATCATTGGAGCAAAACAGATGAATGGCTTCATCAGGAACAGCAGCCGGTGATACAATGCGCTGTCGCAAAAGGGAAACGTCATCATTTGTCATTTGTCCAGAAGCCATATTATTAAGAGCAATAGCAAACGATCGATCTTCTCTTTGACGCATTATTTCTGTGAGTTCAAAATACTTGAATTTGTCCCACGTGCTGGTTCCATATATTGTACCGTATGGATCAGTCGTTGGTGCTGCAAATATCCACCGATCACCAACAGGCGAAAGTTGCATTAAGTCCCCAAATACTAGTACCGATATACCGCCAAAATATTCAGAACTTTTGAATATTTGCTTTAATCGAGCATCTAAGTACGAAAACATTTTTGCCCCTACCATTGATACTTCGTCTATAATCAGTAACCTCAAATTCATAAGTTTGGTGTAAATTGAATTTAAAGCATCAGGACCTAACGGCCTCAGTTCTGAATTTGACTGATTAACGGGAAGGGAAAACATTGAATGCAATGTTGCACCACCAATGCCAAATGCAGCTTTACCTGTAGGAGCTGTCAATAGCACTTTTATTGAAGTTGGGTCGGACCCTGGGATAGTATTGAGCCTTCTGTTAACGGTTTGATAGATAGCCGATATTAATCTACTTTTCCCAACACCTGCACCACCACCTACAAATTCATAAAATGTTGATCCACATTTTATATTATGGGAAAGATGTGTTAAGTACAACTTTTGCTTTGTATTCAAGGTTCGAACCATATTCAGGAGATCGGAATCAGACATTAAAGGAGGAAGTTTAATTATCCGGATAGACGCTTCAGAATTTTCATTCGATGTGCCATCACCCTGCGTATGTAATATGTTTACATTCGGATGTATGTCTGGCACCCCAAGAACTCTGAATTCGTCATCAACATTTCGTATTTCTTCTTCCTCGGTAATATCTTCTATTCTCTCTTCATCTCTTAGACGCTGAAGAACATTTTCGAGTTCTCGATCCTCAAATACATCGTATTTTTTTCTGTTCAACTCAATACGTTCTTTAAAAGCATTACAGGAAGCTTCGTTGTCATTTTGAAGTAAGTCAACATCTTCATTTCTCCAAGGATAGAACAGCATCATGAGCTCTCTAAAATAGTCACTTTTGTGAGTGTTAACGTTATATCGTCTGTAACGAATAACATG
>NW_026873705.1:0-14822 GCF_032173495.1 Musca vetustissima | reverse complement strand
ATCAAGGATTTATGGATTAGCTGTAGCATGCATGACATAACAATCAAAGACAAATTAGGTAAGGAAACACCACAGGGAGGAATTTTGTCACCGCTCCTGTGGGGAACTACCACAAATGGACACTTAAGAAACTTAACCGATGAAGGATTTGAACCAGTCTGTTATATTATATGGGTACCGGGTCACCAAGGAATTATAGGAACGAGATAGCAAATCAACTAGCCAGGATAGCCACAATAGATGTGAATGCCGTCAAACCCTTTAGCGAAACAAGCCAAGAAATAAGGGGACAATGAGGGGACAGGAAAAATCACCAAAATCTTATGGGGTGACCCAAGTGAAGACAAAACTAAGCAAATCCTAACGTTAAACAAAAAAGAAAAAAACCGACGGACGGGTATTCCAACGGGACACCTTAGCCTGAAGGCACATCTACTTAAGATCGGATGCGAAGTAGCAGCATGTGCAGAGCGTGTGGGAAAGACAGTGAAACGCTGGAACATTTCCTATGCCATTGCCCAGCATTTACAAGCCTTCGGAAATAATTCTTGGGAAATGACGCTCTTCACGGACTCACCGATCTGAAGGGGTGTGAATGGAGAAGACTGAAGGAGTTCACAAAAAATACGGAACTCCTATATTCATAGGGGAATCAAACCCAAATGCTTTTTTAATCTAAACTTTTACTAATTCCGACTTTCTCCGCATTTCTAGAGCGCAAAACAGGCCTCATTTGCCTTATATGTATGTCCATCCCATGTTGGACATATGGTGGCATCATCCACCCCTCTTTTCAAACTAACCTAACCATTTCAGGGATATTTTAAATAAAATGTTTCAAATTTTTTGAATAATTGTTTTTTTTTTGTTTGTTTTTTTTTTTCAGGACCATCCTAATATCTCTATACTTTCAATCATGTAAATTGGATTCGATGTTTTTTATTTCCTCTTCTTTTGTTTCTCTTTTTGAAAATACTTGACTGGATTTGTTAAGATAGAATGTGGAGAAAACTATACAAGTTCAGGTTCGCTGAGTAGTATGGTTGATTCGGAAAAATGTATGTTTGATTGTTCGTAATTGATTTACATTAGAACGGGAATGTATCGTTTTGTATTTTTGCTGCATTGCAAATTGATGAATATTTGAATTTGTTGTGGTAGTAATTTTATATTGTCTGGTTAGATCCAGAAACTACATACAGACATACATATCTGTATACATGTATGAATGAACATGTGTACATTTTTATTTATAAAATAGATGTTAGTAGCAATAAGAAGAAATATCGAAATCTTGACAGGATACAAATTAGAGATAATAGTTTACGATTTCTATTTGAATTTTTGGGAATTATGGTAATTTGATATATTCATGCTTTATTTCATGCTTTTTATTTATATGAGGTATTAGTAAATATAAAACTTTTTGAACAAAAACCCCTAGTAATATAAATAAATATTAATCCAAATTCATTACTTTAAACGGCCCCCAACTTTGATGACTTAAGGACCCGACTAATTGCCCTTGTTCCCAAATGTTTGCCGCCTGTCAGCAAATGTTGTTTCATTCTAAAAAAAAAAAACTTTTTTAAATTTTTGTTATGTCACTTGTAATATCTTTTAAATTTTTATGTTGACACATCACTCAAAAGTGTCACCAGCAGCTTTATTTTTAGGCATATGACACAGGATTTTGTTTGTATTCGGTTTTTTTTGGTCTACAGTTTTTTAAATCTATGGTTTTATTGTTTTGTGAAATTTTGTTGTTTTTGATAAGAACAAAAAAATAGAAAATTGTTTAATCTTGGTTTTTTTATTCGGACGTCTGTGTTGATGACATTTATTCATACGACATTGTTGACATATGAACATCATGTGTGTGTGTGTCACATACAAAGTGGATTATAGAAAATGTCAAAAAAGGTAATTTTTTGTTTGGGTAGCATATGTCAAGAATTTTGTTTTCAAATTGTAGGGGAATAATTAAAATTGATTTAGACAACTGTGTGAATATATCAAATATTGAAATTTGTGTGTTTATTAGATTATGTGGAAATTAATAAAAAAATTTTTAAACAAAAAAAAAAAAAAAAAAAAAGAAACCCGAAGATTATTATTGACAAATTATTTTTTTTTATCGAAAATACATGCAAATGTGGAACACGCCTGTATTGGTCCCTGAAAAAAAATATTCAAAAAATCCACACCTGTATTGGTTCCTGAAAAAAATTATTTAAAAAATCCACGCTAAGGTGGAACACGCCTGTATTGGTCCCTGAAAAAAAAGTAAATACAAAAAAAAATTCCACACCTGTATTGGTCCCCGAAAAAATTATTTAAAAACCAGTAAGGAACTGACTGGGCCGACTATATGATACCCTTTGCCACTTTGGGTACATTGTACATATGTATCCTAACAATTGCATGTCTATGTTCCATCTTTCTCCAACCTATCCTAACTTTAATTTCATTCGAGCAGCTTTAGAGCCGTCTGCGTAACATGGAGAAAATTTATGGAAAAAGATTTATAGCAAAATTAATACACGCTATTCGGTACGCCGCGTTGTTAAAAATATAATATGTATGTGGGAGCTATATCTAAATCTGAACCGATTTTCACGAAAATTAACACACATCGTTTAAGTAAGCTGTGCCAAATTTCGTGCAATTCGAAGAATATATAGGGACGTTGGTGCATCATTTACATAAAATCGGACACACACATATATGGGAGCTATATCGAAATCTCGACCGATTTTCCCGAATCTCACCACTCATAATTATAGACTCTATTTAGTACGCCAAGCCAAATTTTGTTCAAATCGAAGCATATAAAGGGACTTTGGTGCACTATTTAACTAAAATCGCACGAAAATATATATGGGAGCTATATCTAAATCTGAACCGATTTTCACAAATTTTAACACACATCGTTCTAGACTCAATTCCGTACACTATACCAAATTTCGAGCAAATCGAAGTATATATAGAGACTTTTGGGGCACCATTTACTTTAAGTTGGACGAAAATATATATGGGAGCTATATCCAAATCTGAACCGATTTTCAAAAAACTTGACACATATAATTCTAGACCTACTTCATTACGCTGTGCCAAATTTCGTGCAAATCGAAGGATATATAGGGACTTTGGTACACCATTTACATTAAATCGGACGAAAATGTATATGGGACCTATATCTAAATCTGAACCAATTTTCACGAAACTTGACACACATAATTCTAGACCTAATTCATTACGCTGTGCCAAATTTCGTGCAAATCGAAAGATATATAGGGACTTTGGTACACCATATACCTTAAATCGGACGAAAATATATATGGGACCTATATCTAAATCTGAACCGATTTTCACGAAACTTAGCACACATCACTCTATACTTAATTCTGTACGCTGTGCTAAATTTTGTGCAGATCGTAAGATATATAGGGACTTTGGTACACCATGTACATAAAATCGGACGAAAATGTATATGGGAGCTATATCTAAATCTGAACCGATTTTCACGAAACTTAGCACAAATCAATCTACACTTTATTCCGTACGTTGTGCCACATTTCATGCAAATTTAGAGATGTATACGTACTGTGGTGTACCATTTACCTTAAATCGGACGAAAATATATAGGGGAGCTATATCTAAATCTGAACAGATTTTTCCCAATTTCAATAGGGTTTGTCCTTGAGCCAAACAAATGAGCTGTACCAATTTTCATCCAAATCGGATTATAAATGCGACCTGTACTTTGTTTAGAATTTAACACCAACAGACGGACGGACATGCATGAATTGACTCAGAATGTGATTCTATGCATATTCTCAAAAGGAACAATGTGTCTATCTCGTTTCCTTTTGTCTGTTACAAACATATTCCCTGAAAAAAGGTATTCCCTGAAAAAATATTTTATTTTTAAAATCCACGCCTATGGTATTCCCTGAAAAAATATATATTTTTTTAAATCCACTCCTGAAATAGTCCCTGAAAAAAACATTTGTTAAAATATACATGTCCCTTTGCCTTTGGCAAATAGTCAGACTCCACCTGCATTTTAAATGTCTTGTTCTATTGGTCACACGTATATCCTTTCTTCGTAAAGAAACTGAATATCTTTTGTCATTGATAATTCTCTACTGTCATTCTTCTGGTATATCTCATTTAACAAATACACACATGCACAGGTGTTCATATTTGTTCTAATACTACTACAACCATACCTGCAAGTTTCCATGTTATCTCGCTGCTTGTCTGACTGGCATTGTGTAGTGCAATGTGATTGTTTCTGTGGTTGAAATACTTATGTGGTTTTAAATAATAAAAGACGTGTTGCATAACATAGATCAAGTGAATAACACCCAACGGGTTCACATGCCAGATGCCTGTTTTGTTGTGTTGTGGATAACCTAATGTATGTCAGTAAAAGGCGTTCGAATGGAGGGAGGGGTGATATTATAAGGCTGGTTATATTTGAGAAAGAGTTTGAAAGATATGCAAACACATTTCTACTCTTGGGATGTTTAGTGGAGGATTTGTTTTTTTTTAATCTAATGTTATGCGATGATTTTTATACCCTACACAACTATGTTGTCAGGGTATTATAGCTTTGTGCAGACCCAAAAGTTTGTAACGCCGCGAAATATTGGTCCTAGACCCACCTTTAAGTATACCGATCGTCATATCTCGACTAGCTGAGTCGATCTAGTCATGTGTGTCCGTCCGTCCGTCTGTCCATTATAATTTGTAAACACGATACAGGCCACAGTTATGGACCAATCTTCACGAAATTTTGCATGTAGGATGGGTTCTGGCCAATGAAGACCCCTATTGTTTTTGGGAAAGATCGGTTAATATTTAGGGGATGAAATGAACCAAATATTTAATTTTTGTCGGTTTTTCTGGACGCTCCAGAGGCCGCAATAATGGCCCGAACATCGTGAAAATTTGCATGGAGAAGCGGATCGAGCCAAAGAATAAGCATGCCTGTTTGGATAAAGATCGGTCAACATTTAGCGGGTCAAATGGACCCTGACTTTTGTGTGAGAAATGACAAAATTTGTATTCTATGGCGTATATATTTACCCCTGAAGAACATTTACCCGAGAAGTTGATATTATATCCAAGTGGAGTGGTTGACCTTTAAATTAAGACCAATTATATTGTTGCATGTGCTCGGATGTGGGAGTTACACCTAAATATTTACAGGTATCTCAGTATTCGTATATTATTTAGTAACCCATTTTCACTCTGGAGAGCGGAACTATAGCGCTGATCGCTTTGAAATGTTCCATGTGGTTCCAGTTATGGTCAAGGACAACGGTGATGATCAGATAAAATTTTTGGAATGAAGTGGACCGAAAACTTAAGTTTTTGTGTTATTTGCGAGTCGATCTATAGACCACAAATGAAAGCCGAACATAACAACACAACCCACGGTGAAGGGAATCTGGACATTAGCTGTACTGAATACCCGTAATATTCGGAAAATATGTCAGTTTGAGGAAGAGGTGCTGTTTACCTCTAATCGGGCAAGAGGGTGCAAATATCACGAAATATTGCCCAGGCTCGGAATAAACATCCGCAGAAAATTTGAGTTCCGTGGTGGTTGTGTAGGGTATCGTATGGTCGGCCCCGTCCGACTATACTGCTCCGCTCACTGGTTTTTAAATATTTTTTTTTACAAATCCAATTTCAGCCTTTGATGTTTACAAATACTTACCTAAGATCTTTCGGAAGTGACTGGGTAATGAAGGAGCAAGTCATTGGACATTGGACTAAACCAATGGACCTTCAGAGTATTTTAAAAAATATAGGTATCCTCGAAATTAATCGCACTGATTTTCCTAGTTTTCATCCCCACCTCGTTTTGGAGAAAATCTTCTGTCATGTTTTGCATTACAAAAGTCATACAGCCCATTTACGTTTTCAAGAGAAGAAATATTTTCTAAAACTTTGACTAAAAACTTTCTGCTATTCATGTGTTATCACCAGCCAAGGCAAAGACAAAAGAGTGAGCAAAGTGAGCAGGATTTTGAAACTAAACATTTTGTTGGCAACACGTCGTCGGCACATTGTTCTATTTTAAAACATCTAATGCGTTTGTATTTGAGATATGAGACAATCCCTTTTCAAAATTTTTATTATTATTTATAGCAAATAACAAGGTTGAACCCTTCCCGTTATGCGGAGGTTTTTAGGAAGTTGAAGTTTTTTATTATAACTCAATTATTATGACAGATTTTAAAGTTTGTAAAGTGTGTCCATTTTCCCTCCTGCCCCATCTCATATTGTGTCTGTTTGTGTGTGTGGTAAAACATTTTAAATAGCAATTGTGTCAAAACAATATGCCCACATACATTTCTATTTTACCCCAAACATGGTTCGTCGTTTTTTTTACATTTGAGCTCCTGACACATCACCACACCTGTAAGAGCATTGTCGACAATTCTCTGTGTGTTCTGTTGTCTATATTTGCAACTAAGTTTTCTTAGTTATGTGGATGTGTGTGTTTCTGTGGCTTGTAAAAGTTAGTTGGAGTGGAACACAACACAATACATTTTAATTTGAAATGATTTTAAATTAAAATGTTAGGTGGTTTGATGTTCTTTAAAAAAAAAAAAAAACAACACCAAGTGCAAAGTTTAATTTCGGTTAATTGGAAATGTGGTAAATGGATGATTTGAAATTTTAGTAACCATACAAATTAATTGTGAAACTCATGCATGCATCCATGTAGAGCATGTTTGAAAATTTGTCTAAACAATTGTTGGGAGATACAGAAATACATGTACATAGTTGTTTTCAGTATTATGGCTTTTTGGTCATATAGATAGACACAATGACACAAAGTTTGTCAATATCTGTAAATTATTTAATTTTTTGTTTCTATTGAATAATCTGTAAAAGTTCATAGGCGGTTTCCCAACTAAACATTTTTGTGGTGTTTTGTTTACACTCCTCCTCTCCTTAGTCGAGAAAGACGTTGTTCTCCTAAAATATTAGATAACAGAGAAATTGTCAAACTATTTTTATACCCTTCACCACACTGTGATACAGGGTATTATGTCTTTGTACATATGTTTGTAACAGGCACAAAAAAATTGAGATAGACCCATGGTTCCTTTTGAGAATATGTATAGAATCACTTTCTGAGTCGATTCATGCATGTCCGTCTGTCCGTCCGCCCGTCCATGTATTTTTGTCAACAAATTACAGGTCGCATTTATGATCCGATTTGGATGACATTTGGCACAAGCCACTTATTTGGCCCAAGGACGAACCCTCTTGAAATTGGGAAAAATCGGTTTAGATTTAGATATAGCTCCCATATATATTTTCGTCCGATTTAAGGTAAATGGGACACCAAAATCCCCCTATATCTTTCGATTTGCATGAAATTTGGCACAGAGTACTGAATTAGGTGCAGAATGATGTGTGCCTAGTTTCGAGAAAATCGGTTCAGATTTAGATATAGCTCCCATATATTTTCTTCCGATTTAAGGTAAATGGGACACCAAAGTCCCTCTATATCTTTCGATTTGAACGGAATTTGGCATAGAGTACTGACATAGGTACAGAATTCGTGAAAATCGGTCCATATTTAGATATAGCTCCCATATATATTTTCGTCCGATTTAAGGTAAATCGGTCTCCAAACTCCCTATATATCCTTGGATTTGCACGAAATTTGGCATAGGGTACTGAATTGGGTCCGGAATGATGTGTGCTACGTTTCGTGAAAATCGGTCCAGATTTAGATATAGCTCCCATATATAGTTTCGTCCGATTTACGGTAAATGGGGCACAAAAGTCCTTATATATCTTTCGATTTGCACGAAAGTTGTCATAAAGTACTGAATTAGATCAAGAACGACGTGTGCCAAGTTTCGAGAAAAGAGGGTCAGATTTATATATAGCTCCCATATATATTTTCGTCCGATTTAAGGTAAATGGGCCTCCAAAATCCCTTTAAATATTTCGATTTGCACGAAGTTTGGCATAGGTTACTGAATTGGATCCAGAATGATGTGTGCTAAGTTTCTTGAAAATCGGTTCAGATTTAGATATAGCTCCAATATATATTTTCGTCCGATTTAATGTAAATTGTTCACTAAAGAACCAATGTACTGAAGTTACTTTAACCTTTCGTGTGACAAGTTTTCTTGAAATTGGTTCAGATTTACATATAGCTCTTATATATACTTTCGTCCGATTTTAAGTAAATGGTGTACTAAAGATCCATAGCTAGGCCGATTGGCAAAGCGTTAATATAAATTACTCTCGGCCATGTTTCCTTGAAATCGGCTCAGATTTAGATATAGCATAGCTTCCATATATAATTTCGACCTATTCATGTTTATTGTAAACCAAATAATCAATGGGTGCTTGATTGATATTACATTTTAAACAGTGAAGCATACCAAATAGCGTGCGTAAAGTTTGCTTAAAGTCAATTTACAAGGTTAAAAATATCTCATTTTGAAGTTCGTTCAATGTTCCTTCGAAAAGACGACATCTGTAAAGATACATATGTAGAATATCCCCAAAGTGATGAAGGGTATCATATAGTCGGCCCAGTCCGACTTTACTACTTTCCTTACTGGTTTTATGTTGACAACATTCATAGATTTTATAGAAACTTAAGTTTTTATTTCATATACACCTATTAATGTTTATACCCTACACAACTATGTTGTCAGGGTATTATAGCTTTGTGCAGCCCCAAATGTTTGTAACGCCGCGAAATATTGGTCCTAGACCCACCTTTAAGTATACCGATCGTCATATCTCGACTAGCTGAGTCGATCTAGACATGTGTGTCCGTCCGTCCGTCCGTCCGTCTGTCCGTCTGTCCATTATAATTTGTAAACACGATACAGGCCACAGTTATGGACCAATCTTCACGAAATTTTGCATGTAGGATGGGTTCTGGCCAATGAAGACCCCTATTGTTTTTGGGAAAGATCGGTTATATTTAGGGGATGAAATGGACCAAATACTAAATTTTTGTCGGTTTTTCTAGTCGCTCCAGAGGCCGCAATAATAGCCCGAACATCGTGAAATTTTGCATGGAGAAGGGGATCGGGCCAAAGAATAAGCATGCCTGTTTTGATAAAGATTGGTCAATATTTAGCGGGTCAAATGGACCCTGACTTTTGTGTGAAAAATTACAAATTTTGTATTCTATAGCGTATATATTTATCTCTGAATGACATAGACCCGAGATGTTGATATTATATCCAAGAGGAGTGGTTGACCTTTAAATTAATACCAATTATATTGTTGTATGGATGTGGGAGTTACACCTAAATATTTACAGGTATCACCGTATCCGTATATTATTTAGTAACCCATTATCACTCTAGAGCGCGGAACTATAGCGCTGATCGCTTTGAAATGTTCCATAAGGTTCCAGTTATGGTCAAGGACAACGCCTATAATTTTCGGTGATGATCACATAATAATTTTGGAATGAAGTGGACCGAAAACTTAATTTTTTGTGTTATTTTCGAATCAATATATAGACCACAAATGAAAGCCGAACATCACAACACAACCCACGGTGAAGGGAATTTGGACAATAGGTGTACTGAATACGCGTAATATTCGCAAAATATGTCAGTGTGAGGAAGAGGTGCTGTTTACCTCGAATCGGGCAAGAAGATGCCAATACCACGAAATATTGCCCAGGCTCAGAATAAACATCCGCAGAAAATTTGAGTTCCGTGGAAGTTGTGTAGGGTATCGTATGGTCGGCCCCGTCCGACTATACTGCTCCGCTCACTGGTTTTAAAATGTTTCTTTCCAGACCTTCTCTCTCTATTCATATGATTGGTAGTGAAGAAACGAGTGGTAAGTTAAAATAAATAAAATATTCCTTTTGGGAATGACATCCTTGGCGACATTATTAAGAACCCCAAAACACATTTTTTTTTTTCAATTACGATTGAGTTTTTTTTCTGATAGGCCTTCGGTCAAATCGATCAATAATTTCTTAATTTTCATACTGGCGCGTAGTTTTCGAACCGTAAAATAATTATCGCAAATGCGATTTTTTACATCGAAAACGTTTAAAAACTTTAATTTGGTAGGAGACTCACAGACAAAACTCAATACTCCAAATTTTCTAAAATTGTATATTATGAATATCTGTCAGATTCGTCTAGAAAATGTAACATGGAGTGATTTCACAATGGCAAAACTGTACGAGAAAGTTTGAAATTTTTTGAGGAAAATAATTGGACAATTTGGCAGGGAATGAAAAGACCTATATTAAAAATTTGGTCCGTCTACATTTTTAGCCAAGAACCCGTAAATCCAAATAATGGCCACATCGCACTATGGGTCAGAGATGCAATTTTTTGAATGTATTATGGCAACAACTGTGAAATCAGATTTTGAAAACCAAATAAAATTAATAATAAAATATCAAACATAAGAAAGAACTATTGAGCGGAGCAGTATGTTCGGAGGTGGCCGACCAACCACAGAACTCTAACTTTCTGCGGACGTTTATTTCGAGCCTAGGCAATATTTCGTGATATTTGCACCTTCTTGGCCGATTAGAGATCAACAGTACCTCTTCCTTACAATGACATATTTTCCGAATATTCCCAATATTCAGTACAACCCTTCTATTTACTTATCCAGATTCCCTTCCCGTGGGTTGTGTTGTGATGTTCGACTTATAATTATGGCCTATAGATCGAATAAAAAAAAAAACACACACACACACAAAAAATTAAGTTTTCGGTCCACTTCATCCCAAATTATCTGATCACCACCGAAAATTATAGGCGTCGTCCTTGACCATAAAAACATTTCAAAGCGATAAGAGCGACATTACGCTCTCTAGTGTGTTAACGCATTACTAAATAATATCTGAATACGTAGTCACCTGTAAATATTGAAGTGTAACTACTACATACAGCAATATAATTGATGTCAATTTAAAGGTCAACCACTCTTCTTGGATATACTATCAACCTCTCGGTTCTATGTCCTTCAGGAGAAAATATATTCACACACAATACAAGTTTTGTCATTTGTCCCGCTAAATATTGACCCATCTTTATCAAAAAGGCATGCTTATTTTCTTTGCCCCCTTCTCCATGCAAAACTTCGCGATGTTCGTGCAATAATTGCGGCCTTTTGGAGCGACCTGGAAAACCGACAAAAATTAAGTATTTGGCCCATTCGACATTTCGTACATTTTGTGAAGATTGGTTCATAATTGTGGTCTGTATCGTATTTACAAATGATAATGGACAGACGTACCCACATGTCTAGATCGACTCAGTTAGTCGAGATATTACGATCGATCAAATTTTATAGTAATTCTTAACGGACAAAACGATATAGAATTATTTTACTGATCAAATATGTATACACATATTTCGAGAAGTTTCAAACGGAAGGACAATTTTAATGTAGACAAGTGCTACGTCCATAGCATATTTCAATATTCTGGCTCATTTAATTTTTCCGATACAAATTGTAGAACATATATTTTTTCGTCTAAAGAAAGAATTTCCCAAAAACCATCAAATTTATACTTATGTTTCACTAGTCTCAAAGTAGAAAGTCGCAATATCCCGGTAGACGATTGTTATCATCTATTTGAGAGATAACACAATCCGGAAATTTTTCCTGTAAAAGGGCTGACTTCGTTGTATTGGTTTTTTACGTCGTCCACAAAAACAACCTATACCCTACGAGGAAATGCTCAGCATAAGTCAAGATAATATGCAGTGCAATTACGGAACATTTTCACGTAAATTTAAAGACCTAATCAACAAAGACGGCGTTGTTGATGATTAGCCTGCTTGTCCCTTAAGGCTCAAGACTTTTCAAAATGCCGTTTTAAGTCGACTTCGATTTTGGCAAAAAGTCAATTTCAGGAAGAGAGGAAAAATAGTTATATATTTTACATCTGGAAATTTGAGCTTTATACCATTACGATTTTGTATCATTGTGGGTCATGGCTTAAAAATGGCAAAGTTCAAAGTCAAAATGTCAATAAGAAATAAATAATAGTCAACTAAATTCCGTCGTATTGGGTAAGTTTTTCAACAAAATTAATTTATTGTGGTTTCTCATAGGGTATGAAATCTTCATACGAAAAAGATTGGGCGTTAGCGCCAGATAAAGGTTTCCATTATAATTTGACATTTTTGGGGAATTTGGGCACGTTTGTCAAACAAATTGCCTATATTTAAATATATGTATGTTTAATATATGTAAGTTATTTAGGGGAATAATACATAAACTAAGCATCTCATGTTATTAGGTCTTAAACAAAGCTGAGAAATTAATTATTTAATTTTTCCTCATTGGAATTTATTTTATTTTCAAAATATGATTTTACATATTTAAAAAAAATAAACTCATTTTATGACCGCTGAGCGCAGCAGAATTGCCGAACGGGGCCGTGTCTGGGCACTATTTCGCAATATTTGTAACGAAGAAGTCAAAAGCTCCTCTTTTTTACCTGATTTTTTCCGAATCATGTATTTCCTTAGTGCTCACAAAAGCCTTGGATATTGACCCGATGAAAATAGACCCATCAATATCAAAACACACATTTTAAAAAGATGGACAAATCCCTTCCCCCCGTAGAAATTGAGATGTTCGGTTTAAAATAGTAGATTCTTCTACGACTAGAGAATCATACAAAAAATGTGTCTATCCATTTTATCCCCTAAACTCCATCTGATCATCACTGGAAATTATAAGTGTCGTTTTTCATAACCGCGATATTTCCGCCTTCTTGCGTTGTAATGGGATCAGAATAGGTAGACCCATGTAAATATTTACCTATATATCCCACTTTTATATACATATATATACACTTAGATATACTGTCAACTTCTCCGGTATAATTCCTTCTGGAGTAAATAGGTATGTCATAGACCATAAACCATCTGTAATTTTTTCACACAAAAGACTGAGTCTATTGACCCGCTAAATATTGATCAATTATCATGAAAATGGTCATGCTTATTTGATGAGCAGATTCCCTTCTCCATGTAAAATAAAGTAGTGTTGTTGTCCTAAATGGGGCCTCTAGAGCGGCTAGAAGTTTTCGGTCTATTTGGTCCCCTAAATATTAACCGACCCATAACGAACAGAAACGAGTGGCTAGCCATTAAAATGCAACACTTTGGCCATATGATATGAAATTTCATTTGTTTCAAAATAACGTTAACTAGTAGGGGAGACTGAGCACCTTCGGCACTTTTTTTAGAGCTCTATATCTCAGTACTTATTCAACATATATAACAACTTTATGGCTGATTATTGTCCTATGGCTGATTATTGTCCTATGACCACCCCTTTTAGGGGTGGTCCCCTTAAAACCACCTTTTTATACCCTTCACCGCACTGTGGTATAGGGTATTGTGTCGTTGTGCATAGGTATGTAACAGGCAAAAATAATCGAGATAGACCCATGGTTCCTTTTGTGAATATGCATAGAATCACTTTCTGAGTCGATATATGCATGTCCGTCCGTCCGTCCATGTATTTTTGTTAACAAAGTACAGATCGCATTTATGATCCGATTTGTATGAAAATTGGCATAGTTTCGTCCGATTTCATGTAACTAGTGCACCAAACTCCCAATAGTGGTCCGACTAAAGCAATATTTTGCACAGAGTACTGAATTAGGTCCCGACTGATGTATGAGAAATTTTGTTGGAATCGGTTCAGATTTATATCTAAATATGCTATTTATAGTTTCGTCCGATTTTATGTAAATGGAGCAACATACTGCCAATATTTATCCGATTGAGACAAAATTTTGCACCGCGTACTAAATTAGGTCATTGATGAATGCGAAGTTTTGTTGAAATCGGTTCAGATTTAGATATAGCTCCCATATATAGTTTCGTCCGATATAAGGTAAATTGCGCACCAAACTCCCAATATTGGTCCGATTGAAGCAAAATTTTACACAGAGTACTGAATTAGGTCCCGACTGATGTATGCGAAATGTCTATATCTACAGGATATTGTAGATATTAACATGTCTTGCATGTACCCATAGTGGTGAAGGGTATCATATAGTCGGCCCCGTCCGACTTTTGAACTTTCCTTACTGGTTTTTGATCAGTTTTGTAAAAACATTATATTTTTAAATATTTCCATAATAATACCCATCGTAGTTAACCACTTTTTAATAATATTGTCTTAAAAATATAAAAAGTTTTAAGTTTTATGGAGAAATATTACACTTTTTTCATGGGCCGACGGTCGAGCAGATGTTATGAGCCTCATTCTCCAACATATCCTCACTTTAATTTCATTCGAGCAGATTTAGAGCCGCCTGCGTAACATGGGGAAAATTTATGGAAAACGAATTATAGCAAAATTGATACATAATCTATATGTGGGAGCTATATCTAAATCTGAACCGATTTTCACGAAAATTAACATACATCTCTCTGGACTTAATTCAGTACGATATGCCAAATTTTGTGCAAATCGAAGGATATATATAGGGACCTTGGTGCACCATTTACATAAAATCGGACGAAAGTATATATGGGAGATATGTCGAAATCTAAACTGATTTTCCCGAAACTCACCACTAATCATTCTAGTACGCTATGCCAAATTCCGTGCAAATCGAAGGATATAAAGGGACTTTGGTGCAATACTTACCTAAAATCGGACGAAAATATATATGAGAGCTATATCTAAATCTCTACCGATATCCACGAAATTTAACACACATCGTTTTAGACTTAATTTAGTACGCTGTGCCAAATTTCGTGCAAATCGAAGGATACATAGGGACGTTGGTG
>NW_026873704.1:0-14794 GCF_032173495.1 Musca vetustissima | reverse complement strand
ATAAGAACCCTATGTAGCAAATTTCAGCGAATTCGGTTGAAAACCGCGCTCAAGAACCCCAAAATACCGAAAATTTGGGGGTACCCTTATATGGGAGCTATGCCTAAACGTGGACCGATAAAGCCCATCTTCGAACTTGACCTGCCTGCAGACAAAAGGCGACTCTATGCAAAATTTTGGCGATCTATCTCCATTCGTTTAGACGCTAGAGTGATTACAACAGACAGACGGACAGACGGACAGACGGACATGGCTATATCGTCATAGAATTTTACGCTGATCAAGAATATATATACTTTATAGGGTCGGAAATGATTATTTCGATGCGTTACAAACGGAAAAACAAAACTAATATACCCTCCATACTATGGTGGAGGGTATAAAAAGGGGGTTATAAGGGGACTACCCCTAAAAGGGGGTGAATATTAATAATTTTTGGTAGGGAGATTTGTTACCATATACGACTACAAAATACCAAATTTCAGCGAAATCGGTTGAAAAACGCGCTCAAGAACCCCAAAATACCGCAAAATTGGGGGTACCCTTATATGGGGGCTACCAGAAAAAGTGGACCTATATTTATAATTTTTTGTGGAGATATTAAGTACCCAATAAGAACCCTATGTAGCAAATTTCAGCGAATTCGGTTGAAAACCGCGCTCAAGAACTCCAAAATACCGAAAATTTGGGGGTACCCTTATATGGGAGCTATGCCTAAACGTGGACCGATAAAGCCCATCTTCGAACTTGACCTGCCTGCAGACAAAAGACGACTCTATGCAAAATTTTGGCGATCTATCTCCATTCGTTTAGACGCTAGAGTGATTACAACAGACAGACAGACAGACAGACGGACAGACGGACATGGCTATATCGTCATAGAATTTTACGCTGATCAAGAATATATATACTTTATAGGGTCGGAAATGATTATTTCGATGCGTTACAAACGGAAAAACAAAACTAATATACCCTCCATACTATGGTGGAGGGTATAAAAGGGGGTTATAAGGGGACTACCCCTAAAAGGGGGTGAATATTAATAATTTTTGGTAGGGAGATTTGTTACCATATACGACTACAAAATACCAAATTTCAGCGAAATCGGTTGAAAAACGCGCTCAAGAACCCCAAAATACCGCAAAATTGGGGGTACCCTTATATGGGGGCTACCAGAAAAAGTGGACCTATATTTATAATTTTTTGTGGAGATATTAAGTACCCAATAAGAACCCTATGTAGCAAATTTCAGCGAATTCGGTTGAAAACCGCGCTCAAGAACTCCAAAATACCGAAAATTTGGGGGTACCCTTATATGGGGGCTACCAGAAAAAGTGGACCTATATTTATAATTTTTTGTGGAGATATTAAGTACCCAATAAGAACCCTATGTAGCAAATTTCAGCGAATTCGGTTGAAAACCGCGCTCAAGAACCCCAAAATACCGAAAATTTGGGGGTACCCTTATATGGGAGCTATGCCTAAACGTGGACCGATAAAGCCCATCTTCGAACTTGACCTGCCTGCAGACAAAAGACGACTCTATGCAAAATTTTGGCGATCTATCTCCATTCGTTTAGACGCTAGAGTGATTACAACAGACAGACAGACAGACGGACAGACGGACATGGCTATATCGTCATAGAATTTTACGCTGATCAAGAATATATATACTTTATAGGGTCGGAAATGATTATTTCGATGCGTTACAAACGGAAAAACAAAACTAATATACCCTCCATACTATGGTGGAGGGTATAAAAAAGGCACGCCTTAATCCACACCACAACACAAACCACCGTGAAGGTTTGTGTTCGACTTTCAATTGTGGCCTATAGATCGACTCGAAAAAACACCAGAAATTAAGTTTTTGGTCCATTTCATCCCAAAATTATTATCTGATCATCATCGAAAATTATAGGCGTCGTCTTTGACCATACCTGGATCCTCATGAAAAATTTCAAATCGATCAGCGCTATATTTCCGCCCTCTAGTGTGGTAATGGGTTTCTAAATAATATCTGAATACGTAAGCACCTGTAAATATTTAAGTGTAACTCCCACATCCGAATACATACGATAATAAAATTGGTATCAATGTAAATGTCAACCAATTCTCTTGGGCATACTATCAACTCCTCCGGACTATGTCCTGTGGGGGCAAATAAATACGCCATAGAATACACATTTTGTATTTTTTCACACAAAAGTCAAGGTCCATTTGACCCGCTAAATATTTACAGATCTTTATCAAAACTCTTTGGCCCGATCCCCTTCTCCATGTAAAATTTCACGATGTTCGGGCCATAATTGCGACCTCTGGAGCTACCAGAAAAACTAACAAAAATTAAGTAGGTATGGTCCGTTTCATCCCCTAAATATTAACCGATCTTTACCAAAAACAATAGGGGTCGTCATTGGCCAGAACCCATGCTTCATGCAAAATTTCGTGAAGATTGGTCCATAACTGCGGCCTGTATCGTGTTTACAATTTATAATGGACAGACGGACGGACACACATGTCTAGATCGATTCAGCTAGTCGAGATATGACGATCGGTATACTTAAAGGTGGGTCTAGGACCAATATTTCGCGGCGTTACAAACTCTTGGGACTGCACAAAACTATAATACCCTGACAACATAGTTGTCAGTAGGGTATAAATATCCTTACCTCAAAAAACCGTCCAAAATTTTTTTTAATATCCTTACCTCAAAAAAAACCCTCACAAAATATTTTTTTAAAAATCCTTGACTCAAAAAGCCACGCCTTTCTTTAATAATTCCACCCCTTATATGACCATCCAAAAAATATGCGGACGGGACCGACTATATGATACCTTTTACCACTTGGGGTGCATACAACGGATGCTAATATGTACAATATCCTGTAGATAGAAAAGACATATAATATTTAGAGGTCCTTTGAAATGGAATCGTGCGAAGTTAATTCTGCGGTCTACATAGGTACTTAAACCTATATAAAAAGCCCCATGCACATACCATTCTGAAATCTATGAAAAATTCTTGGTGAATTGGGGAGACTTCGATTCTTTGGTGTACCATGTGAATAAAACCGATGACAATTATGTATGTATGTAAATCTGGACCTAATTGAGCAACCGACGCATATGCCGTTTGGTATGTTGCAGTACTGTACGCGGTCCACAATTTTATCTCGTGTATATGGAGCAGACGTAGGCTCTTCGGTGAACCATTTATATAAAATCACACATCATTCTAGACTCAAATCAGCACGTTATGCCAAATTTAGTGCAAATCGAAAGATATATTGGCACTTTGGTGCACCATTTACATTAAATCGAACGGATATATATATATATATATATATATAGGAGCTATATCTAAATCTGAACCGATTTTCATGAAACTCAGCACACATCATTCTAGACTTAATTGAGAACGCTATGCTAAATTTCGTGCAAATCGGAAGATATATTGGCACTTTGGTACAGCATTTACATAAAATCGGAAGAAAATATATATGGAAGCTATATCTAAATCTGAACCTATTTTCTCGAAACAAAGCACACAACATTTTAGGCTTTATTCAGTACGCTGTGCCAAATTTCGGGCAAATCAAAAAATATATAGGGACTTTGGTGCACCATTTACATTAAATCGGACGAAACTATAGATGGGAGCTATATCTAAATCTGAACCGATTTTCGTGAAACTTTGCACACATCATTCTACACTCAATTTAGTACCCTATGCCAAATTTCGTTCAAATCGAAAGATATATAGGGACTTTGGTAGAGCATTTACCTTAAATCGGACGAAAATACAAATGGGAGCTATATCTAAATCTGAACCGAAATTTAGCACAACTCATTCTAAGCTTAATTCAGTACGTTGTGCCAAATTTCGTGCAAATCGAAAGATATATAGGGACTTAAGTGCACGAAAGCTGGCTTGTTACAGAACGGTTGTTCCATAAGCCGAGCTAAAAAAAAGATTTCCAAGCGCGTCGGTCTTGTGCGCAAATCAACCAATTTGGAAGACCACGTTCCAAGATGTTGTTTTCCGCTTGGTCTTTCCATCTAATTCGTGGCCTTCCCCTTCTACGGGAACCACCGTAGTCGCTGCAGCTCAATACGACTGACTATGTCGACGTCCGTGTATAAATTGTAAAACTCGTGGTTCATTCGAACCATTGTTATTCGAACCATTTAGATCTTTCGGAGAATTTTTCTTTCAAACACCCCAAAAGCTGTTTCATCTGCTTGCACAAGTACCCATGCTTCAGATCCATATAATAGCATGGGTAGTATCAGCGTCTTGTAAAGTGTGACTTTGGTCCGGCGGGAGGTGGCCTTGTTTCTAAACTGCTCATTTAGACCATAGTAGCATCTGTTGGCCATCACAATCCTTCTCCGAATTTCAAACCTGATGTCATTCGTTTTATTTATGGCGTTACCAAGGTATATAAAATCTTTAACTACCTCGAAGCTGTAGTTCTCAAGTTCCACAGTTGGTCCGAGTCTACTGGACGTCCATCAGATTCGTCTTCTGCCAGGAGTCTGCCAGACCCACTTTGGCAGACCCACTTTTCATTTTGTTCAAAGGTGGCTGTTACCGCTCGCAATGTTCGAGCTTTTCAAAATGCTCCTTCCAGATCCTCAACACGTTGTCTGTATCTGTCACCAGGTTTCATTCTTCATCTTTACAGGAGGATGTGCCTGCACCAAAGCCTTCGGTTTGGTGTTTTTCTCGTTGGTAAAATTTCCGGACTTCATTCTGACCCCTGTACATCTCGATTTGCTCACACTCACGTTTTTCTTGTTCTTTCTTCTTTTTTCTGAAAACACGTTTCTCCTCTCTCTCCTTTTCTCCCGATAAATCTCCATCACGTTACGTGTTGCTACCGTCTGCAGGGTTGTTCTATAGCATTAATACACTCCTGATCGTACCATGGGTTTCTTGGTAGTGGTTTTTGGTACCGAAGTGTTGCTTTTGCTGCAGTTTGTAGGGATTGGGCAACTGTAGGGAGTGGCCAATTATTTGCCATTGTGCTTCTATACTGTTATCGGGACAAGAAGTATTTTTATCTCGTGTCCATCTCGTTTCCTTTTGCCTGTTACAAAACATATGCACAAAGACATAATACCCTGCAGCACAGTGTGGTGAAGGGTATACAAATCCACGCCTTATATGTGGTCCTCAAAAAATATTCTTTAAAAATCCATGCCTTATATATGGCCCTTCAGTAAAAATTCTATAAAAAATCCAGGCCTCATATGGCCCTCCAAAAAATATTCTTTAAAGAATCCACGCCTATATAGCCTTTAAAAAATCCACTCCTTCTATAAGCCTCCCTTGTTCCCCCTCTTCATTCTTTCCTTATATATGTCCCTCCAGTAAAAATTCTATAAAAAATCCAGGCCTCTTGTTGCCCTCCATAAAATATTCTTTGAAGAATCTGCGCCTTTTATATGCTTTAAAAAATCCACTCCTTCTATAAGCCACCCTTCTTCCCCCTCTTCCTTTCTTTCCTCAGCAATTTGAGAATGTGTTAAATGTTTTGACCATTCCTTCCTCGGTTTGTGTTCCGAAAGTGCCTTTAATGATTGTTTTTGTTTTTTTTTTCTTTACATTTCGACCCTGTTTGAACATACGTAGAGTCCGTAGATTTCTCTCGGCCACAAACCTTAAATGCAGAATTCTAAGCTCTGGCATTCCATGCCGCCCACATGTTTTGTGTCTGCTCTTCTGTCTTTCGATAAAACGCTGGCCTTTCTGTTTCTCTTTCTCTTTGTCATTGTCATGTTTTGTGGTTTTTTGTACCAGTTCTGGGTTTCATCAGCCTTTGAGAGGTGGAGGCCAGTGTGGTAATCGTGTTTGTGTTGTTGTTGCTGATGTTGTTGTACAGTTGCACTTTCATCCTAACCGCAGGCTGATTTAGCTATGTCTAGTCATCGTTGTTGTTGTCGGTGTTGTTGTTTCCATACACCATTCACTTTGAGCTGAGTTCAGGTCTTTTTCATTCTCTGCTTCGTTTTTTTTTTTTTGTATAGCCTCCGAATTTGGTGGCATTTTTTCATCCTCTGCTGTGTATCCTAGTTGTGGTTTAAAAAGGGACCAAAAACAGAGAAAAAGAAGAATCTGCAAAAAAAACCCCGAACGGTTATGCTGGTGTTAGCATGGATATTAGTGCCTAGCTGCAAGCTGTTTGCTGGCTGTGGAGAATGTCGGATGTTGATGATGGCATCGAAACCAAGTTAAGATGATGGCGCCACTGACAATGACGATAATGAAAATTGACAAAATTGCAAATAACACATCATAGAGATTCGCAGGCGAATCAAAGTGAGTGGAAAATTTAATTTCGCTTTGGGTGCAAACAAAGAATGCGGATTACAAGAGAAGCGGGAAGTTGGTATTGTGGCTTCGTGGGTGGATAAAGTGGGTCATTGCATTACAAGTTTAAAATTGGGAATTGTAGGTTCGTAAAAAAGAGTTTTTCGTTTGTAGGTAAAATAAACTGCGTTGAGTTCGCCAATAAGTGCGCTTAAAAATCGATAAGGACATTTTTATGAGGACTTGTAACAGCCTGGCAGGTGTTTTTTATCTTCTAAAAAAATGAAATACCAAATTACAGGCACTCAAGTTGGGAAAATTGGCATAGACCTTCAATACACCCTAACAAATTGTGCAGGAGCCTCTTAATGTAACCTGTGTCAAAATTCGGTCTTAGTAAGAAAACAATTGTTTGTGAAATGTTAAAAAGTAGCCATATCGGTTCGGCACACGTGACTAGGACAATTATAATATACTTTTTATGGGGACTATGGAAAAAGTATTGACGTAAATTGAATAATTTTATGGTAAAATTGTCCACTGAGACCTAATTTTTTATGAAATATTTTATACCCACCATGTACCAGAAATGTTAAATTATAACCCAAATTGGAATATGGGGCTTAAACCTTCACATTATCGGACATAGGACGGGACTTAAATATAGGGGCTATGCCAAAGCATTGGTCTGTACTGAAAATGTTCTGAAAATTATATATTTCGTCATTCAAGAATTTTTTGTTTCAAATTAAATCCACTTCGGCTTAAAAAATACGCCCAGGTCCATCCAAAAACCTAAAAGAGGGTGGAACTTTCATATAGGGTAAGTAACCAAAAATTGAATAATCTCAGCTCAGTTCATTACTCATTTTTCATAATATGGAGTTATATATTATGAAAAATTGGATCAATACATTCCATTTTTCTTTCAATACAAAACATACAAGGGGTAATAGTAAGCTATTTGCAAAATTTTAAAACTCTATCATACATATCGCGGCATATGATGGACATATTAAATCACTATTCAGTAGTGTTGGCGGGTTATTTGGGATACCATTTGTATTTTGTTTTTGCAAAATAGTCAGGCTTAATCCCAGTTTGTTGTTTTTATAAAAAACAACTATTTATTAGTGGGGAATGTATGGCATTGTCCGCCGAGGGGTAAGGCAGGGAAGACTATAGTTTCGGATCTCGCCACTGATCCTTATCAGTTCCCTTAGTTTTTTGTTGGGATATTCTCCCCAGAAGCTATTAATAGCTTCTTTACAAAAAAACGTTTTTTGTAAAAAACTAAGGGAACTAATGAGGATCAGTGGCGAGATCCGAAACTATAGTCTTCCCTGCCTTACCCCTCGGCGGACAATGCCATACATTTCTCACTAATAAATAGTTGTTTTTTATAAAAACAACAAACTGGGATTAAGCCTGGCTATTAAATCACTATTCAAACATTTATTCCTTAGTGAGATTTTGTGGCTCTGTTCGACTTCCCACAACCTGTAGGGATGGTCAGTGTTGACTTCAAGAACCGTTGCGAAACTAAAAAGGATAGAGATAATGTTGCCTTGTGATTTCCAGAGCATGATCTATGAAATTTGATTGCAAATAGATCCGGGATAGAATTGATGAACTTTATGAAATGTATAGCACACATCAATGTAATGGTAAAGACCTTCTGAGGAAGGATGGCAACAGAAGTGGAGGTTGGCATGCTATTGCACAACCCTGTACTCAAAAGACTTTAGCTGGACTCGAGGGATGTGTTGAACTGCCAAGATAGGGGTACTTAACATAATCTTCTCTATCGCTCAACTACCATATTTTTATACCCTTCACCACTCTGTGGTACAGGGTATTATGTCTTTGTGCATAGGCAAAAGGAATCGAGAATCACTTTCTGAGTCGATTTATGCAAGTCCGTCCGTCTGTTGGTGTTAAATTGTAAACAAAGTACAGGTCGCATTTATTATCCGATTTGGATGAAATTTGGCACATGTCACTTATTTAGACCGAGGACGAACCCTATTGAAATTGGGAAAAATCGGTTTAGATTTAGATATAGCTCCCATATATAATTTCGTCCGATTTTATGTAAATGGTTCAGATTTGGATATAGCTCCCATATATATATATGTTCCTCCGATTTAAGGTAAATGGTGCACCAAAGCCCCTAAATATCTTTCGATTTGCACGAAATTTGGAACAGCTAAGTTTCGTGAAAATCGGTACAGATTTAGATATAGCTCCGATATATATTTTCGTCCGATATTATGTAAATGGTGCACCAAAGACCCTGTATATCCTTCGATTTGTACGAAATTTGGCATAACGTACTGAATTTAGTCTAGAATGATGTGTGTTAAGTTCGTAAAAATCGGTTCAGATTTAGATATAGCTGCCATATATTTTCACCCGATTTAATTTTAATTTTTCACGAAATTTGACATAGCGCATTGAATTGAGTCTAGAATGATTTGTGTAAAGTTTCCTGAAAATTGTCCGATATTAGGACCGAAAGTTCGGCCGATTGCCACACAATTTAGCATAACGTACAATTTTGCAAAACGTATTTAGATATAGCTCCCATATAGTTCTGTCCGATTTTTAGTAGGATCCAAGGACCCAAAATATGTCCGTTAGGAACAAAACGTGCTGAAATTAATCCAACCCAATCTGTGACAAGTTTCGTAGAAATCGATTCATATTTGGATATAGCTTCCATATATATTTTAATTTTCAGAATAGAATGACGTAATCGCGTGTAGAAGTAAAGATATAGTCCATATATATTTCCAACCGTCTTCGTGTTAATTGGGCTCCAAATATTCAACGGGTGCCCGATTGATATTTGCTTTAAATTGATTTACTTAATTTTGCCCCATTCTATCGAACAAATGACATGTCTATGGGTTGATCTAAGTCGGTTCACATTTAGATAAAGGTCACATAATTAAGTTCATCCAATTTCAAGTTAATGGCCCTTCTTGTAGGATGCATCTTTTAAATGTACCCATAGTGGTGAAGGGTATCATATAGTCGGCCCCGTCCGACTTTACTACTTTCCTTACTGGGTTTTTTAATCCACGCCTCTGTTTGTCCTTAATTTTTTATAGCCTCCACCACAGTATGGAGGGTATATTAATTTTCTTTTTCTGTTTGTTACTCATCGAAATAATCATTTCCGACCCTAGCCGGAGTCATGTCCGTCTGTTTGTTGTAAACTCTATAGCATCTAAACGAATTGTGTCTGTAGCAGGTCAAGTTCGAATATGAGCTATGTCATCCACGTTTAGGCATAGCCTCGATATATTTGTAACACCCCAATTTTCGATATTTTGGGTTTCTTGAGCGCGATATTTTAACGAATTCGCTGAAACTTGGTATAATGTGTTCTTATTGCGTACCAAATGTCTCCACAAAAATTATAAATATAGGTCCAAATTATGTGTCAATCGATCGTTTTATTGGGTTTTGATGCACAATTTATTTAATATCGGATGAAACTATATATGGGAGCTATATCCAAATCTGAATCCTTGTGCAAAATTTTGTGCCAATCGGCCATCATTTAAAGCTTTGGTGCATCATTTACTGAAAATCGGACGGAACTATATTTGGGAGCCATATCTAATTCTGAACCGATTTCTGTAAAACTTGGCACACGTTAGGCTATACCTAACTCCATATTTTGGAGTTTTGGTGCATCATTTACTCAAAATCGGACGAGACTATATATGGGAGCTATATCAAAATTTGAACCGATTTCCACAAAACTTGACACACGTTATATTACAGTAACTTCAGTACTTTGAGCGAAATTTTGTACCGATCGGTAGTATTTTGAGGCTTTGGTGCACGATTTACTGAAAATCGGACGAACCTATATATGGGAGCTACATCTAAATCTGAACAGATTTTTCCCAATGTCAATAGAGTTCGGCCTTGGGCCAAATAAATGAGCTGTGTCAATTTTTATCCAATTCGGATCATAAATGCGACCAGTACTTTGTTTACAATTTAACATCAACAGGCGGACGGACATGCATAAATCGACTCAGAAAGTGATTATGTGCATATAGTCAAAAGAAACCATGTATCTATCTCGTTTCATTTTGCCTGTTACAAACAAATGCACAAAGACATAGTACCCTGTACCACAGTGTGGTGAAGGGCATACAAATATTTAATAATATACACACGTTAATAGTAGTCCTTGAAAAAAATTTAATCCTTATATGTCAAATACTTCAATATGTCACAATTATAATAATGTAATTCTTCAGTCATACTCTTTACACTCAATACAATACGATCCTTAATAAACACATATTATCCTGTCATTAGGCTTGTTAACATAAAAACAACATAATTCATTTGTTATTGTTATTAATCTATTTCTTTCCAAACAAAAGATAGATAACCCACGAATTGTATCCCAATTTTCACACAATTCATTCACAAACAGACAATATTTCGTAATATCATCCCGATACAAAAACCAGTAAGGAAAGTAGTAAAGTCGGACGGGGCCGACTATATGATACCCTTCACCACTATGGGTATATTAAACAGGACTATTAACATGTAATTGGATGAAAAAAAGTAATATTTATCTAAATGTGAATCTACCTAGATCTATCCATAAAGTATGTTAATCGACTTCAAACAAATATAAATAAGTCCGTTGGGCTATGTCTGTACTTCTAGAAAACGCAACTACGTAATTGTATGCTCAATTTTGTGCGTTGTGCACAATTTGATGTCAATCTGACTAACATGAGGAGTCTGATGCCCAATTTACTTGAAATCGGTCGAAAATATATATGGAAGCTCTATCCAAATATTAAGCGATTTCAAACAAACTTGTCACAGGTTAGGTTATACTAATTTCAGAACGTTTTGTTTCTATTGGTTCCTTAGTACCTCAATTACTTAAAATCAATCTATAATAAAAGGGAGCTATATCTAAATCTGGACCGATTTTCACGAAACTTGGCAGACATCATTCTAGGCTCAATTCAGTACGTTATGACAAATTTCGTGCAAATCGAAAGTTATGTAGGGACTTTGGGGCACCATTTACATGAAATCGTACGAAACTATATGTGGGAGCTATATCTAAATCTGGGCCGATTTTCTCGAAACTTGGTAGACATCATTCTAGGCTCAATTCAGTGCGTTATGCCAAATTTCGTGCAAATCGAAAGTTATATAGGGACTTTGAGGCACCATTTACATGAAATCGGACGAAACTATATATGGGAGCTATATCTAAATCTGGACCGATTTTCTCCAAACTTGGCAGACATCACTCTAGGCTTAATTCAGTACGTTATGCCAAATTTCGTGCAAATCAAAAGATATATAGGGACTTTGGGGCACCATTTACATGAAATCGTACGAAACTATATATGGGAGCTATATCTAAATCTGGACCGATTTTCTCGAAACTTGGTAGACATCATTCCAGGCTCAATTCAGTACGTTATGCCAAATTTCGTGCAAATCGAAAGTTATATAGGGACTTTGAGGCACCATTTACATGAAATCGGACGAAACTATATATGGGAGCTATATCTAAATTTGGACCGATTTTCTCCAAACTTGGCAGACATCACTCTAGGCTTAATTCAGTACGTTATGCCAAATTTCGTGCAAATCGAAAGTTATATAGGGACTTTGAGGCACCATTTACATGAAATCGGACGAAACTATATATGGGAGCTATATCTAAATCTGGACCGATTTTCTCCAAACTTGGCAGACATCACTCTAGGCTTGATTCAGTACGTTATGCCAAATTTCGTGCAAATCAAAAGATATATACGGACTTTGGGGCACCATTTACATGAAATCGTACGAAACTATATATGGGAGCTAAATCTAAATCTGGACCGATTTTCTCCAAACTTGTTAGACATCATTCTAAGCTCAATTCAGTACGTTATGCCAAATTTCGCGCAAATCGAAAGATATATAGGGACTTTGGGGCACCTTTTACATGAAATCGGACGAAACTATATATGGGAGCTATATCTAAATCTGGACCGATTTTCTCCAAACTTGGCAGACATCACTCTAGGCTTAATTCAGTACGTTATACCAAATTTCGTGCAAATCAAAAGATATATAGGAACTTTGGGGCACCATATACATGAAATCGGACGAAACTATATATGGGAGCTATATCTAAATCTGGACCGATTTTCACGAAACTTGGCAGACATCATTCTAGACCTAAATGATTAAGCTGCCGTTTACATTAAATCGGTTAAATATATATATGGGAGCTATATCTAAATCTGAACCGATTTTTCCCAATTTCAATAGGGTTCGTCCTTGGGCCGAATAAGTGACCTATGCCAAATTTCATTCAATTCGGATCATAAATGCGACCTGTAATTTGTTTACAATTTAACATGGACAGACAGACAGACAGACAGACGGACAGACGGACGGACGGACGGACATGCATAAATCGACTTAGAAAGTGATTCTATGCATATTCTCAAAAGGAACCATGTGTCTATCTCGTTTCCTTTTGCCTGTTACAAACATATGCACAAAGACATAATACCCTGTACCACAGTGTGGTGAAGGGTATAAAAAGAAATGGATGTTAACACAAAAGCCAAGTAACCTATTTTTATGATAAAACGTCATGACAAGACAATTTGTTGTTATTCTCGCCTTTTTGCCTTTTTTCTTTACGAGGACCTATCCTTGCTTCATTTGTTTGCCTTTCGTTCTAGATGAGCTCTTAATCTTAACAGGATGCTTTATGAACCTAAACCACAATAGCGGAGCTGTGAACAATAAATGTCAGTGGGGCTAAATACAAGGGAACCCAACCTACATGATTTGGACCTCATAATAAAATATGCATAGAAATCCATGGGAAAACAAATATTTCAAGGGAAGAAAAAAATTCTCATCATCTTCAACACATCTTCACCCTGAGATTCTCGAGTTGGTTTCCCTTTTCTTTGATATCCATTGTCCTTTGCAGTTGGTTGGGTGTGAGTATTGTCATGATGTTGTAACATTAGCATCCTTGTATGTTTTGTGTGTGTGTGTCTGTGAGGAGGTTGTGTGTAAATGTATTTGAATCATGTTTTATTTCCATCCATAAACGGAATCCGACCATAACAATGAGTGTGGGCATTTTTTGTTCAACATAAGGACTGTGTGTCTTCTTTAAGTGTTTTAGGGTTCTCTTTCGACGTTAACGCCGTTATAGGTTATGATTACAGTCCTGTTCCTGACAATTTATCATATTTTGGATGGCATAGTTAGGAAGACAGGTATTAGGAGGTGCAGAGAATTACGCCTCAGTTGGCCCTTGAAAAATATTCTTTAATAAATCCAAGCCTCAGTTGGCCCTTGAAAAATATTCTTTAATAAATCCACCTCAGTTGGCCCTTGAAAAATATTCTTTAATAAATCCACGCCTCAGTTGGCCCTTGAAAAATATTCTTTAATCAATCCACGCCTCAGTTGGCCCTTGAAAAATATTCTTTAATCAATCCACGCCTCTTGGAGTGCCTGAAAAATATTCTTTAATAAATCCACGCCTCTTGGAGTGCCTGAAAAATATTCTTTAATAAGTCCACGCCTCTTATAAATCCACGCCTCAGTATGGCCCTTGAAAAAATAAATCCACGCCTCATATGGCCCTCGAAAAAATATTCTTTAATAAATCCACGCCTCATATGGCCCTCGAAAAAATATTCTTTAATAAATCCACGCCTCATATGGCCCTCGAAAAAATATTCTTTAATAAATCCACGCCTCATATGGCCCTCGAAAAATATTCTTTAATAAATCCACGCCTCAGTTGGCCCTTGAAAAATATTCTTTAATAAATCCACGCCTCAGTTGGCCCTCGAAAAATATTCTTTAATAAATCCACGCCTCAGTTGGCCCTTGAAAAATATTCTTTAATAAATCCACGCCTCATATGGCCCTCGAAAACATATTCTTTAATAAATCCACGCCTCATATGGCCCTCGAAAACATATTCTTTAATAAATCCACGCCTCATATGGCCCTCGAAAACATATTCTTTAATAAATCCACGCCTCATATGGCCCTTGAAAAAATATTCTTTAATAAATCCACGCCTCATATGGCCCTTGAAAAAATATTCTTTAATAAATCCACGCCTCATATGGCCCTTGAAAAAATATTCTTTAATAAATCCACGCCTCATATGGCCCTTGAAAAAATATTCTTTAATAAATCCACGCCTCATATGGCCCTCGAAAACATATTCTTTAATAAATCCACGCCTCCTCCTCCTAAAAATATTCTTTAATAAATCCACGCCTCATATGGCCCTCGAAAACATATTCTTTAATAAATCCACGCCTCATATGGCCCTCGAAAACATATTCTTTAATAAATCCACGCCTCATATGGCCCTTGAAAAAATATTCTTTAATAAATCCACGCCTCATATGGCCCTTGAAA
>NW_026873703.1:0-14976 GCF_032173495.1 Musca vetustissima | reverse complement strand
ATATAGGGCGCGTTTACAATAAATCGGTTAAATATATATATGGGAGCTATATCTAAATCTGAACTGATTTTTCCCAATTTCAATAGGGTTTGTCTTTGGGCCGAATAAGTGACCTATGCCAATTTGCATCCAATTCGGATCATAAATGCGACCTGTACTTTGTTTACAATTTAACATGGACAGACAGACAGGCGGACGTACATGCATAAATCGACTTAGGAAGTGATTCTATGCATATTCTCAAAAGGAACCATGTGTCTATCTCGTTTCCTTTTGCCTGTTACAAACATATGCAAAAACCAGTAAAGAAAGTAGTAAAGTCGGACGGGGCCGACTATATGATACCCTTCACCACTATGGGTATATTAAACAGGACTATTATCATGAAATTGTATGAAATAAAATATGTGATATTTATCTAAATGTGAAACGACATAAACATGTCATTCGTTTGTTACAATGGAACAAAAGTATGTAAATCGACTTCAAACAAATATCAGAAGGTCATCCGTTGGGCTTGGTCTGTACTTCTGGAAAACCCAACTACGTTATTCTATACCCAATTTTGTACGTTGTGCAAAATTTGATGTCAATCTAACAAGTATGAGTAGTTTGATGCACAATTTACTTATATATGGAAGCCATATCCAAATATGAACCGATTTCAACGAAACTTGTCACAGGTTAGGTTATACTGATTTCAGTACGTTTTGTTCCTATCAGCCATACATTGGTTCCTTGGTGTCAATTACTTAAAACAATCTATAATATAAGGGTGCTGTATCTAAATCTCAACCGATTTTCACTAAACTTGACACACGTTATTCTGGATTAAATTCAAAACGCTATGCAACATAAGAACTTGGTACATTATTTAGATTAAATCGGACGTAAATATATATATATATATATCTAAATTGAATCGATTTTCACGAAACTCAGCACAAATCATTCCAGCATCAATTCAGTACGTTATGCCAAATTTCGTGCAAATCGAAAGATATATAGGGACTTCGGTGCACCATTTACATGAAATCGGACGAAACTATATATGGGAGCTATATCTAAATCTGGACCGATTTTCTCGAAACTTGGCTGACATCACTCTAGGCTCAATTCAGTACGTTGTGTCAAATTTCGAGCAAATCGAAAGATATATAGGGATTTTGGTGCACCATTTACATGAAATCGGACGAAACTATATATGGGAGCTATATCTAAATTTGGACCGATTTTCACAAAACTTGGCAGACATCACTCTAGGCTCTATTCAGTACGTTGTGCCAAATTTCGTGCAAATCGAAAGATATATAGGAACTTTGGTGCACAATTTACATGAAATCGGACGAAAATATATATTGGAGCTATATCTAAATCTGGACCGATTTTCACGAAACTTGGCAGACATCACTCTAGGCTCATTTCAGTACGTTGTGCCAAATTTCGTGCAAATCGAAAGATGTATAGGGATTTTGGTGCACCATTTACATGAAATCGGACGAAACTATATATGGGCAGACATCACTCTCACTCTAGGCCCAATTCAGTACGTTATACCAAATTTCGTGCAAATCGAAAGATATATAGGGACTTTGGTGCACCATTTACATTAAATCGGACGAAAGTATATATGGGAGCTATATCTAAATCTGGACCGATTTTCACGAAACTTTACAGACATCAATCTTGCCTCAATTCAGTACGTTGTGCCAAATTTCATGCAAATCGATATATGGGACATTGGTGCACAATTTACATAAATCGGACGAAAATATATATGGGAGCTATATCTAAATCTGGATTTTCACGAAACTTGGCAGACATCATTCTAGGCTCAATTCAGTACGTTATGCCAAATTTCGTGCAAATCGAAAGATATATAAGGACTTTGGGGCACCATTGACATGAAATAGGACGAAACTATATATGGGAGCTATATCTAAATCTGGACCGATTTTCACGAAACTTGGCTGACATCATTCTAGGCTCAATTTAGTACGTTGTGCCAAATTTCATGCAAATCGAAAGATATATGGGGACTTTGGTGCACAATTTACATGAAATCGGACGAAAATATATATGGGAGCTATATCTAAATCTGAAACGATTTTTCCCGATTTCAATAGGGTTCGTCCTTGGGCCAAACAAATGAGCTGTGCCAAATTTCATCCAATTCGGATCATAAATGCGACCTGTACTTTGCTCACAAAAATACATGGACAGACAGACGGACGGACATGCTTAAATCGACTTAAAAAGTGATTCTATGCATATTCTCAAAAGGAACCATGGGTCTATCTCGTTTCCTTTTGCCTGTTACAAACATATGCACAGAGACATAATACCCTGTACCACAGTGTGGTGAAGGGTATAAAAACATAACATAAAGATTTATATTATGTTTGTTTTTCCGTTTATAATTCATCCAAATAATTATTTCCAACCCTATAAAAAAATATTTTTGATCAGCGTAAAATTCTCTGACGATTTAAGCATGTCCGTCAGTCTATTGTCTAGCCTCAAAACGATAATAAAGAGTTGTCTTTTGTCTTTAGGTAGGTATTATATAACTACATTATATTAACTTCAGTTCATTGTACAAAATTGTGTGACAATCGGACATAGTTTGGGTCTTTAGTGCACAATTTACATAAAATCGGAAGAAAAGATATATAGGAGATATGATGAGTCGACTCCTAAATTCATCACGAGATGTGACGGGAGAAAATAGACAAAAAAGAAACGCACGGTGTTGACGGTTCCGTGGTTCGATGTGAACTCATTTTATATAAAATATCTTCTTAACTCCACACCTATACATAAATACATAAAACTACAATGCATTTCAGATACCTACATTGAACGTGTAAATAGATTTGTGTGTTGGACACATTTATGGTCTTTATTTATAATCACCCAAAAAATACACAGACGACAAATTATGTAAATAAACTATTTTATGATTTACATTACAAATAGAATCTTAGAAAGCAACTATTTCCATTTGACTACCTGAATCCAAAATTACGTACAGTTCACTAAACCGTACAAGCTATATCTAAATATGAAACCGATTGTCACTACACTTAACACTCATCATTCTAGACCTAATTCATTACGCTATGTCGTGCAAATCGAAAGATATATATTGACTTTGGTGCACCATTTACATTAAATCGGAGGAAAATATATATGGGAGCTATATCTAAATCTAAATCATTACGCTATGCCAAATTTCGTGCAAATCGAAATATATATAGGGACTTTGATACACCATTTACATTAAATCGAACGAAAATATATATGTGAGCTATATCTAAATCTGGACCGATTTTCAGGAAACTTAACGCACATCATTCTAAAACAAATTCGTTCAAATCGAAAGATATATAAGGACTTTGGGTCACCATTTACATTATATATCTAAATCTGGACCGACTTTTCTTTTGCCTGTTACAAACATATGCACAAAGACATAATACCCTGTAC
This sequence comes from Musca vetustissima, assembly GCF_032173495.1. Classification (NCBI taxonomy): domain Eukaryota; kingdom Metazoa; phylum Arthropoda; class Insecta; order Diptera; family Muscidae; genus Musca; species Musca vetustissima. Next base: position 11,487 of record NW_026873703.1, on the reverse strand, counting down.
CACAGTGTGGTGTGGTGTGTAACATAAGCCATCAGAACACCTTGGCGAATATTGTAAAATCATCTCTTACAAAATGTGACAGACCTAAGGTATTTGCAATCATTCAATTGAAAGAGGATTTTTTTTTTAAATATTGCCAATAAGGCAATTGCAAGAAATAACACTACTTTAACTGTTAATAGAAACTTTCCAGAAACCGATGGAAGCAATTGCAGAGAAAAGTCTGTTTCACTCCTCCCTTTTTGCTGAAAATTTCATCTGAAATACATATAGATCATTCTTCTTTGGAGTATTTTAGAAGAGTCGAGGTGTGTAACTCTTCGAAAATACACCAAAATTTTCGCTTTTACAATTTGCTTCATTCACTCCTAATAAAACATATACAAAAATGTGTGCGTACCATCATCAAAAATTCACTTCACTTTGCAACACCAGCACACATACCACGCATACTTGTGTGGTATACCCTTGATACATTGTATCATATGCTGAAAATAGCGTTGCTTGATTTACATGAACCCTAAAGATGAATAATTCCCATTAAAGAAATATTCTCTTTAGTGATGTTGCACATCTTGCCATAGAACAATATCTACTTGCATTCAAAGAACATGCATTTCAAGATTAATGTATGTTTATGTATTATATACATACATTAATATATATAATCCCCTACATAATTTCCATAACAATTTATGTTGGTTTAATTCTGGGTACGAAGTAGGAATTGTATTTATCATTTCATAGTGTAAGAATTGTTATAGCTTGTTATCAATGTTGTGGTCACACACATAAATATTGGCGGACTAAGTAAAAGCCCCTCCAAAGAGCTGAAATGATAAATTCCATGACATTTATAAAATTGTCCAACTGAAACGACATTTTACACGAACTATCAATATGACTGACCTGTGTTGAGGTGTGTGCATTATGTTTCAGATTTACTCCAATTTTTCACATTTCATACGGAATTTTGTATTGATTTCCAAATTAGGTTCAGAAAAATGTTTGTCAAAATAGAATTAAATCGTTTAAAATTTAAATATAAGCTTCCATCCGATTAATTTCCTGTAATTTATCTACTCTACATTTTCCACATTATTTCTGGTACTCTTAACAGGTACCCTTACTACCAATAAATGTATACCTCGTGGATTATAACTTTTAGAAGTTGCAAATATATTTAAGCCTGTAAACATTCAGAATGAATAGAACGTGGTTCTGACCAAATTGCGAGCGTAAGCGTGGAAATTCAAGTAAAAGGTGGAATTTTGGTTGAGGCTTCCCTAAAGTGTATGTAGGTAATTTTATGACTATGTGTTTTAGAATGAATGAAGATGTGTATGCATTTTGTGCATAAATTATTCACCATATATTCATATAAAAAGGCAATAGATGTTGATGCTATATAACAAAAATCAAATTGAAGCGATGTTGCTAAGAAAGATGCCAAGAACATAATATTTTGATCTGGAGTTGCTTACTCAGACCATAGTAGCATCTGTTAGCCAACACTATCCTTCTCCGAATTTCAAATCTGATGTCATTAGTTTTATTTATGGCGGTACCAAAGTATATAAAATATTTGACTACCTCGAAGCTGACTACCTCTCAAGTTCCACAGTTGGTCCGAGTTTACAGGACGTCTTGCCAGATCCACTTTGGCAGACTCCTTCTCGATTTGTTCGAAGGTGCCTGTTACCGCTCTCAGTGTTCGACCCATTATGTCGATGTCATCGGCGTAGGCGAGTAACATGCGTTGTTGTACCATTGGCTTCAGTCGTTCACACATCATGCTGGATACCACTTCATATGCGATGGAAAGGAAACTTATTCCTCTATAGTTGGCACATATCGTCTTGTCTCCTTTTTCGTGCTCAGGACACAGGATGCTGATGTACTAATCATTGAGCATACATTCTTCTAGCCAAATGGTACTAATCAGCTGGTGCATGCTTCTTACCAGCATCTGACCACCAGTAATGAATAATTCCACTTCTAACCCATTGGCACCTGCTGCTTTATTATTCTTCAGCCGATTGATTACTATTCTGACCACATCTTGGCTAGATGGTATACACTCTGGGGTATCCTCTTCACCCCTATTATTTGATACCAGAAGCTATTCAAAATGTTCCTTCCATATCCTCAACACGCTGTCTATATCTGTCATCTCTCCAGGAGGATGTGCCTGCATCAAAAAATTCGGTTTTGTGTTTTACATGGTCAAACTGATTTCTCGTTGCTTGATCAGGAGAAATCCAAGTGGCCTTGTGTATATCGAGATGCTTGAATATGGTGCTGCTAATGGCGGTATGAAATAACTAGCAAAAATGTCTTTATATATATGGCTGAGATACCGATTGAAGAACGTCGAGTTATAAACGCCATGTAATTCGGTCGAAGAAAAACATAGGAACAAAAAATGATTTATATAAAAATCTGAAAACCAAAGTGTTCAAAAATTCGAATGGAGAATTAAAACATGCTAAGCTAGGGTATGTAGAAAATTTAAAGTGTTGTTTTTTTATATATTGACCATAATTACCATAATTCATCTCTCCAGGAGGATGTGCCTGCATCAAAAAATTCGGTTTTGTGTTTTACATGGTCAAACTGATTTCTCGTTGCTTGATCAGGAGAAATCCAAGTGGCCTTGTGTATATCGAGATGCTTGAATCTGGTGCTGCTAATGGCGGTATGAAATAACTAGCAAAAATGTCTTTATATATATGGCTGAGATACCGATTGAAGAACGTCGAGTTATAAACGCCATGTAATTCGGTCGAAGAAAAACATAGGAACAAAAAATGATTTATATAAAAATCTGTGTTCAAAAATTCGAATGGAGAATTAAAACATGCTAAGCTAGGGTATGTAGAAAATTTAAAGTGTTGTTTTTTTATATATTGACCATAATTACCATAATTCATCTCTCCAGGAGGATGTGCCTGCATCAAAAAATTCGGTTTTGTGTTTTACATGGTCAAACTGATTTCTCGTTGCTTGATCAGGAGAAATCCAAGTGGCCTTGTGTATATCGAGATGCTTGAATCTGGTGCTGCTAATGGCGGTATGAAATAACTAGCAAAAATGTCTTTATATATATGGCTGAGATACCGATTGAAGAACGTCGAGTTATAAACGCCATGTAATTCGGTCGAAGAAAAACATAGGAACAAAAAATGATTTATATAAAAATCTGAAAACCATAGTGTTCAAAAATTCGAATGGAGAATTAAAACATGCTAAGCTAGGGTATGTAGAAAATTTAAAGTGTTGTTTTTTTATATATTGACCATAATTATCCGAATGAAGAACAATTCTATATGGAATTGAAATCTTTAAATCAAATTAAGAGTAATTGTGATGTAATTGGTAGTGTCTTGGGAGGAACTAGAACTGCTATTAGAAATATGGTTTACCCGACAACAAAAACATTGGGTTGTTGGTAAATAGACATTTTTTATAATATTAAATAATTAAAGTAATAGGTGTTCGAATCAAACAAAAAATTCGCGCGAACTTTTTTGTTTGATTGCACAATGTCTTCCTATTTTCACAACTAAACAATTTTCATTCGAACACTTATTACTTTAATATATTTAATAAATCTATGATGATATTAAGTATTTGAAAGAAAATTGAGTAGTTGTGAAAATATTTAGTTAATTTGGACTCAAAAAAAAATCGACTACTCAATTTTCTTTCAAATACTTTATTTCTCCATGTATTACAGTATACATAAACATACATCTTTTTGTTTCACTTTTCTCAGGAAGAACTTAATGAAAAACCAGTGAGCGGAGCAGTATAGTCGGACGGGGCCGACCATACGATATCCTACACAACTTCCATGAAAATCTAACTTTCTGTGTTTCTATATTCTGAGATGGGGCAATATTTCGCGATATTTGCACACTTTTGATAGGCTAGAGGTCAGCAAATGTTACTAATAATCAGTACAGCACCTCTAATTACTTGTCCAGATTCCCTTCACCGTGGGTTGTGTTGTGATGTTCGGCTTTCGACTCGAAAAGTACAAATAATTAAGTTTTCGGTCCACTTCATCCGAAAAATATTATCTGATCATCACCTAACATTTTAGGCGTTGTCCTTGACCATAACTGGAACCACATGGATCATTTCAAAGCGATCAGCGCTATATTTCCGCCCTCCAGTGTGGTAATAGGTTACTAAATAATACGTAAGCACATGTAAATAGTTAAATGTAACTCCCGCATCCGAGTACATACGACAATATAATTGGTATCAATTTAAAGGTCAACCACTCCTCTTGGATTTACTATCAACTTTTCGGGTCTATGTGGTAAATATATACGCTATAGAATACAAATTTTGTCATTTTTCACACAAAAGTTAGGGTCGATTTGACTCGCTAAATATTGACCGATTATTATCAAAACAGGCATGCTTATTCTTTGCCCCGATCCCCTTCTCCATGCAAAAATTCGCGGTGTTTGGGCCATAATTGCGGCCTCTGGAGCGACCAGAAAAACCGACAAAAATAAAGTTTTTAGTCCATTTCATCCCCTAAATATTAACCGATCTATTCCAAAAACAATAGGGGTCTTTATTGGCCAGAACCCATCCTACATGCAAAATTTCGTGAATATTGGTCCATAACTGTGGACTGTATCGTGTTTACAAATTATAATGGACAGACGGACGGACAGCTAGCCGAGATATGATGATCGGTATACTTAAAGGTGGGTCTAGGACCAATATTTCTAGGCGGTACAAACTTTTGGGGCTGCACAAAGCTATAATACCCTGAGAACATAGTTGTGTAGGGTATAACAAGAATTTGTTGGACTTAATAAGGTCAATCAAGAGTGCTTCGAGTCTTTTTCACAAAATGTTGGCTTTGCCATTAAAACGAGGGTATTTAATTAATTGATTTTACCCTGATAAAATGTATAGTGTTTAAGGGGACCCCACCCATTCTCGATTTTAATTTTTTCAAGATATTCAATGGGCTGGTAAATCAATACCAATGCTTGTTAAGGTTTGTAACTTTGCACATATATATTTGAAGATTTAAAAGAGAAGAAAAATAATTTACAAAAAAATTTTGTTATTGTTTTGTTGTTGTTTTTTGTAATTAAAGAAAATTCCTTATTTTTGATGGCGGGCATGATAACTCCTCACTGGAACAACGGAATCCGAAAATTCCAACGGTGTTAGAAAGAGTACATGTCTGGCTCTCGTATGAACTAGGATTATTGACTTCGCTCTAAAATTAACAAAATGGCGGACCTTTGAAAAAATATTTTTGGAAAATCGCCGATTTTTGACCAAAAACCAAGTTAAAAAATAAGGAAGATCTTCACCGATTGGCTTTATCCTAATTCATACGATAGCTATACACTCACAGAGAAACGTGTAAAAATTTGGAATCGATTTTATGTTTTTGAGTTATCGTGCCCGCCATTCGCAAAAGAGAAAAACGCGTTTAAAGTTTGAGAATCCCTTTAGCCGTCACTTGATGCTGACACAATAAATCGGCTATATTTTCAAGAGTTCTTGAGATTTTCACTTGAAATTTTGTAGAGACATTCTTGATTTAGTGTAGATTCGAATTAAATCAAAAAAAATTTTGACCCCGAGAATGGGGGGGGGTGGTCCCCTTAATGGAAGGAGAAGGTTTATTTATGCCATTCATAAAATATTTCTATTTTTGGGTGCAGAAAGTATATAAATAAATACAAAACCTCATTTCTAATAAAATTCGAATTTCCTCTGCAGTGGTGGCAAAGGGGGCAAAAATTTAGAAAACAGATCACTTTTTTCTTAAAGATAGAATAAAAAATCAAATAGAAAACAATTTATTTGGGATTTGTTTCATTTTGCGAATTATGGACTTATTTCATTATGAAATAAGTCCCCGTTTTTAGGGAATTATTTCATTTTATTTTGGGGATTTCTTCATTTCGGTGGGGAGTTATTTCATATCACTTTGTAGGGATTTATTTCATAATGAAATAAAGCCCCAAATTTGGGGACTTATTCCATTTTCTGTTTGGGGACTTATTTCATACCGCCGCTGCTAACTACCATGTTTTTTGCTGCCGCGAAGTCAATCAACCTCATGTCGTTGTCGGATGTTTCTTCATGGAGGCTAAATTTTCCGACGGTGGGACCAACAATATTTTTCCTTCCGATTTTTGCTTTAAAATCTCCTAGCAGACTTTTAATGGCATGGCCAGGGCAGCGGTCATATGCAGTTTCTAGGCGCTCGTAAAAAATATCTTTGGTCTGTTCATCTTTGTCTTTCGTCGGAGCATGGGCGCAAATATGACTGAAGAAGAACTTCGTTTTTATACGCATTATAGCAATTCGCTCATCTACTGGAGTGAATCTGGAGACGTTTCATGGCAGCTATAATACAGGGCGTAATCGTCTGATTTACTTACGCCAGTCCCTTTCCATCGCATTTCCTGTAAGGCAATAATATTGGCTTTGTACTTCTTGAGTACATCCGCCAAACTGTGCCTGTTCTGTACAACATGCGCACATTTTTCATAGTAAGAGGGTAAGAGGGGGTTCTGAGTGGCAACTAACCCGATGCCTCAACCCATTTTTTATAGCTCTTATGGGTGAAATCGCGGCACATATCTGCTCACTATTTCAATGGGTGATAAAAATAGTTACTCCAGGTGACACCGCAGGCAGGTTTGTGTCCACAATTAAGATGAAAGAGGGGCCAAGATAAGCCTGGACTTCGCCATGTTAAAGCCAATCAGAGCCGTTGTTTGGTATCATCCCCTATGTCACCTCTACACAAAAAAACTTGGCCCCGTCTCCTAGAAGCCAATTATTTTGCATACCATTGGCTCTATTGTTTATGTTATGCTTCCTAGCTGAACTCATATGACAAATAAAAGCATCATAGCTTGATCTTGGTCTGTAGCTGTCTAAAGCTCAATTTCTCATTTTAAAGTACACACATAACAATACATTTTCTCTCAAAATTATATTTATCCATGCTGCACACACTTTTTCTTTCCTGATTTTTATGACTCTCCACAAAATTTTACACATTGTTGTGCGATCAACACTTATATTGACATTACCCTTTGAAAACCACCAACGGCCAGAAATCTTAAGTTAGCTGCTAACTGCAGCCTTTCGTAAATGGAACCCTTTTGTATGAAAGAACTAATTTCTCTCAAAATATCCATAAATGCCTCTTTATTTGTCCTAAAAGAAATACAAAGCTATAACAGTTAATGGTATCATTGGGCCTTTGCATACACAGCCCCCTTTCTTTAGCAGAAACCAGGGCAATTAAGAATTCAACAGGCACCATTCCCTAACAAATAAAATGTGTTGTTTGTTGATAATTATTCAACACAGTTCGTAACATTGAACAAAGCTATTCTTTCCAATAGCACTTTCGTTCGGAATTGAGCACACCATTTTGGTGTGCTACCCAAGAGTGCAAATGGATGAGCTTATAGTACAGTTCCTTTTGAATAAATCCAGGCATGACCCACATAAAGAACTACTGGAATTAAGTCCATATAATTTTATGTTAGTCAACATCTTTACAGCTGCAACTGCCAGATTTATATTGGCAGGTGTTGGTAGATGTTAGTGCTACTAACTCGAAGCTGGCTAAATCGATCTAGGTGTATGTGTCCGTCCTTCTGTCAATTATATAGTGGTTTGCACTCGGATATGGTAACTATACGGTCGCCAGAGGATCGACCCCGTCTGCCAGCTCTGCTTCGCCTACTCTTTTTATACCCTTCACCACAGGGTATTATGTCTTTGTGCATATGTTAACACACGAGTAACACACATGGTTCCTTTTGAGGTTACGCATAGAATACTATTGTGGAATCGGACTACCGAATGGCGCTGATGGGTAAGGTAAATAGAGGAGTTGCTTTTGAATAATTCCAGGCATAAACGCTATAAAGCACTACTAGAAATAAATCCATATGATATTAAGTTAGCCAGCATATTACAGCTGCAGCTGAAGATTTACACCAGCTGCTGGTGGCAGATGGGAAAGCCAATAAATTGCAACATAATAATAATTGTGTATATCATCGTGTTTCCGTATGTATTTTGTTGGCGTTTCACAGCAATACTACTTCGAACGTATAAAGAACATTTGTTTCTTCATTGTATTCAGTATGACAGGATGCTTGCTACAGACAACTGTTACCGCAAAATTGCTATCAACATTTCACCTTACAAACTGATTTCATTCTTACGGAACTTTTATGCAATCTAATGTACATACTCATACTCATATGGAAAACGTAAAGTGGAATAAACTGTTCTGATAAAGTTATATGTACTACCTGACCATCAAAACAAAAATAACTTCTATTTAAATACAAAATAATAAGCAAATTTCTTAATACTTAAAAATGGCAGTATTGTTAAAATCCATTGATGTTAACAAATATAAAAATACAATTATATTTACAGTGTTATCGATTGAGTGCCTACATAATTATATTTTATCTCATAAACGGAAGATCTAATATGTGATTTCTTTTTAATCTTTTAATTTCATTACTATCATCTAACAGTGATATGGCTAGAGTATTTGTATGGGTGCTTAATCTATTGAGGTAATTGTTGTTGTGCATTCTTATTTCATCTTTTATTTTTCTGATGCCAAGATCATTGTGAATACAGTTGTTGTTCACAAACCAAGGCGAATTTGTTAATAAACGTAGTGTCTTTGTTTGATACCATTGAAGGATTTCAATATTCGAATTGCTTGCAGTACCCCATAATTCAATACCATATGACCAGACTGTTTTTAAAATCTATCTATATACATATATATATATATATATAAAATAGAAAAAAAATTTGTTTGTTTGTATGTTACCGATAGACGCCAAAACCGCTGAACAGATCTTAGTGAGATTTACACTGTATGTCGGGGCATGCCCTGAAAGTAACATAGGCTATATAAACTTTTAAAATTCCGCGTGGATGCGGAGTTATAGCATCAATAGTAAACATACCTCAAAATTTCTGAACATGTAATATGCGTTTATCTTAAGAAAGGTTACAGATACCGCTTTCAAAATTTACCTGAATAACGAAGGTGTGAATACACACCATCCATACAAAAATGAGCATGGTACGATCAACGGAAAATTCACTTTTTACTGCATTTTAAAAATCTGCATATTGAAAATTTAAAATATTTTGTTTGTAGACTCTAAAAATGCTGAAAAGATTTTACTGAGATTTTCACAGAACGTGATAACATGCCTTGGGAATAACATATGCTATATAAACTTCTAAGATTTCCCGAAGATGCGGTGTTATAGCATCGAACGTAATCATACTTCAAAAATTATGAACATGTAATTTGTGTATATCTTAAGTACGGTTATAGATACCGACTTCAAACTATTGCTGAGTAACGTGAGTGTAAATACGCATCATCCACACAACATGACCGCGGACAAGTGAAAATGCACACCTCATTGTATTTAAAGCTATACGTAGAAAATAGAAAACTTATTGTTTTTGGACTGAAAAACCACTAAACAGATTTTACTAATATGTTCATGGCAAGTCAAGCGATCCCATGGAAGTAACATAGGTTAGATAAAAGTGAGGAGTAATAGCATCAAAAGTATTCATACATCTTAAAGAATGTACATACATACATATGTCGAACATGTTCGATGGATATATCTTAGGGTAGCGGCTTGAAAATATGGTTGAGTAACATGGATACAAATACTCATTATCCGATGAGGATATATTTTCGAACGATAAGGATATGTATGTATATTGAAATAAAAATTGAAAAAAGGTTGACATTATCATTTTCCATTTTTGTCAGTTTATGAAAACAAGTTTATTTTAAACAAAATCAAACAAAATAGTTCCGTTCCAGGACCTAAAAGAATCTTCTAATTTTACAAGTTTTGCAACTTTTTACTCGGAACCCGTCTCTGAATCCATAAAACTGGTAAAACATTGAATAAAATTTAAGAGAGCACAAAACAAAATGGCGTTCTCTTTGTAAACTTTTTACTCGAGAAATTTGGCCGAATAAAAATAGTAAAAATGAATGCCTACTTCTGATTGGCTGTTATGTTGATTTTGAGGTATTGCCATCACGAACTTTTCAAATTATTTTGTACTCTGAAAGCTGTTACTTTTCAAATAAATTGTGTTTCAAGAAAACAAAAATTACCACCATTACAGAAAACATCATGGACATTTCACACTTTTTTGTAGTGTTAATGCGAGCATATAAAAATACCAGGGTTTACCTAATTTTAAATTAAATTTAATAAATATTGCAGCTGTATATAGGACGCTTACTAATTGATCATATCTAAATTTTAATTTGATAACTTCAGTAGGGGCAGCGAAGCGCCACGGCTTCCGCTAGTTGTTCTATAAAATCGGATTTTATTCTCCAAACTTAATTGTGATTTTTGACGCATTAACTAATACATCTTTTTATACCCTACTTTCTAAGTCGATTTATGCATGTCCGTCCGTCTGTCTGTCTGTGCATGTTAAATTATAAACAAAGTACAGGTCGCATTTATGATCCGAATTGGATGAAATTTGGCATAGGTCACTTATTCGGCCCAAGGACGAACCCTATTGAAATTGGGAAAAATCGGTTCAGATTTAGATATAGCTCCCATATATAGCATTTCCAGATTAAATGAAACCTTTTACAAATTAAATGAACCCTTTTCCAAATTAAATGAAACCATTTCCAAATTAAATGAAACCTTTTCCACTTGAAACGAAACCTTTTCCAAATTAAATGAAACCTTTTACAAATAGAATGAAACTTTTTACAAATGGAATGAAACCTTTTACAAATAGAATGAAACTTTTTCCAAATTAAATGAAACCTTTATTCTTATCCAAGGAAATATAATATTTGCAGTAATTTTAAACCAATATTTGAAAATTAAATCAAAGAATATTAACAAATATATTTGTATGGCTATGTAATTAACATACATATTCTTTAATTGGTGTGATTTTATTTAATATCTTTGCTAAATAAAACTAAATAAATAGTAATACAAACTGGGATATTTCTTGACATTTTAATAAATAAATATTTTAGAAGAAGAATTGAATACCCGGCCCTAAATGCGAAATACATATTTGACTTAATAAATTGTTGATGATAAGGTAACTGCTTAACTTAATGAAGGGGTTCCCGACTTTCAGCTTGTGGGATTTTCAAAACCATGTCCATAACGTAGTTAGAATTTTTATAGATTTTTTTTTTTGAGAAAATCAATCAAGAGTTGGAAAATAACGCTCAAATACACATGCGACATGACATAAAAAATTTGATCGAATCCAAAAGATGCAACCTTAAATTCTTACCGCCTTATTCTCCAGTGCTAAATCCAATCGAAAATGCATTTTCAAAAATAAAATTATGTGCAAGAGCTGAGCTGTGTGACGTTTCAATGGAACATAACATTC
>NW_026873702.1:0-14785 GCF_032173495.1 Musca vetustissima | reverse complement strand
GAAAATATTCTACATCTCTGACAGCCTTTAAAAATATTTGTTAAAGAATCTTATTTTTTTTAATCTGCGCCCTTTCAGTCATTAAAAAATATTTTTAAAAATCTATGCTTCTGCAAGTCTTTAGAAAATGTTTTTTTTTTATTTACACCTAATCTGTCAGTCTTTAAAAAAATATTTTTTAAAAGTCTACGTCTCTTTCAGTCTTCAATTTTTTTTAATCTACCTTTTGGCTTCGCTTTAAAATCATTTTTTTATAAATCTACTCCTCAGACGAGATTGATAAAAAGGTATTAAAATCTTCAATTATATTCACATGTTAATTCTCAATCAATCCTTCCATTGTTATGCTCCAAAAACCGAAGCTAAATTAATCCCTCGTAAATTTCCAATGTCAGTTACCTATGACTTTGTTAGCAGCACATTGAAATGTGCTTCAGATCATTAAAATGTCTGGAGCTTAATTCAGTTCATGTTAAGAAGCCTGAAGTGTTTACTAACGATTTATGTAGCACATTGGTAACAACAGAAGAAAAATTATATACGTATTTTTATTTCCCAAGCGTGTGATTAAAATGTCTAACGGGGATTTAAAATCATTTGTCATTGGGATGAGCAGGTTCTCTCTTTGGCGAAGTCAAGTTTCAAATGTCAAGAATTTTCCATTTTACGCCCACACACACAATTATATTTTAAGGTTAAACAGGTATAAATTACAATAATAATACCAGCAGCAACAACAACAGCAATGAAATGTATTTAATTTCCTGATATGCTACCAAAGAAAAGACAAGCCGATAACCAAAATGTCCCAAAAAAAGATGGGGAAATAAATTTCCATACACACCAAAAAGGGATTTTTCGATTAAAGCTGCTTAACCCCTTAACAAAGCATTGGGTGGCGGTAGGCGATGGATGCTAAAGCCTTCAAAGAATGGCTTACTGGTTTGGTTGGCACTAAAAGTTATGTCTAGACGTTGGGGGAAAATCGGAATAAAAAACAGAAACAAACGCAACAACAAAACCAAATATTAAACAGCAATAACAAAAAAAAAAAAAAAAAGCAAACGAGTTCGTTGAGTTCAGTCGGTTTTTTGCTGCTTCCTTCTCTAATGACCTCCTTTCATTATATTAAAAATATATATTTCCCACCCCTACCCCATGAACTGCCAACCAAACCGAAAAAAGGGGTGGCTCAATGCTGATGGCGTTAACCGTTTTATAACAAGAATCAAATGAGGTTTTGTTTTTGTTGTTGTGTTTTCTTCCTTGACTTTATAAGCAGCTAACCACTGTTATAATGTTGTGCGTTGTAAATGACTTTTTCCTTAGACCAAAACGAAAACAAAAGAATCGAAACAAAATATTTGCGTCTAAAATGGAATCCTTTGTTTTTTTCGGCTAAGGATCTACACTTGAAGTGAGTGACACCTAAACGTTAATGTAACCCATAATGCAAGAAAATGAAAAAAAAAATGGAGATTAAGGTTGCTGAAAACACCGCAGTAGGGTAGCAGCGCCAGCAGCAGCAGGAGATGTCAAGGTCCTTTTCCTTATACAATTTTGTCGGGGGTAAAAAAATCGTGACTAGGCTTATGTCGTTGCCTTGTGACAATAATTGCAATCCCCGAAGATGATGACGACCATTATTATTATTGTGATGACAACGATGAATTTTGTAATACAATGACAATGAGTTAACAAAATATAGTTAACAATATGATGAAAAGTCCTGCGGAGTGACAGAGAGAGAGAGAGAGAGTGGGAGTAGGAATCACAATACTCAGTGTGTTTTTTTTTATGGAATAATAGTGCGAGGAACCTTATAAGCAAGGTTTTTTAAAGACAAATTTAATTTTTTTTAACGTGGTTTTTATGGTATAATTTTTGTAGTCATTGATTTTTAACGAATATTTTTTAAAGACGATATAAGCGTGGACTTTAAAAAAATATTTTTAAACCAGGATTTTTTAATAATTGTTTTCAAGGACAAAATTCCGTGTGGATTTTTTAAATATAAATTCCAACAGCCGAATCGAGCGTGAATTTTTTTATATATTAATTTCAAGAACCGAACCAAGGGTGAATTTTTTTACAGATATATTTTTTTCAAGAACCCAAAACAGGCGTATTTTTCTCAAACACCCCAAGAGCTGCCTTATCTGCTTGCGCATTTACCCATGCTTCTGATCCATATAATAGCACGAGTAGTATCAGCGTCTTGTAAAGTGTGAGTTTGGTCTTGTTTCTAAACTGCTTACTTAGACCATAGTAGCATCTGTTGGCCATCACAATCCTTCTCCCAATTTCAAAACTGATGTCATTCGTTTTATTTATGGCGGTGCCACGGTATATAAAGTCTTTAACTACCTCGAAGCTGTAGTTCTCAAGTTCCACAGTTGGTCCGAGTCTACTGGATGTCTTGCGCGTTGATACCATCAGCTTGGTCTTTTCGCCGTTTACTGCCAGATCCACTTTGTTCAAAGGTGGCTGTTACCGCTCGCAATGTTCGACCCATTATATCGATGTCATTGGCGTAGGCGAGTAATATATTGAAGGGCTCCGATAGGTCCTTTCCTACTTTAACTGCTGACCTTGTGCCACTTTAAGTAATCCTGCATAGCTGTATTAATTTTGCAGGAATGCCGAACGCAGACATGGCTTTAAACACCTCTGAAGCCGCATTGGTATAGTCCGATGATGTCGTTGGCTTCAATCATTCACACATCTCACTGGATAGCAATTCATATGCGATGGGAAGGAGACTTATTCCTCTATAGTTGGCACATATCGTCTTGTCTCCTTTATTGTGCACGGGACACAGGATGCTGAGGTTCCAATCATTGGGCATGCATTCGTCTTGCCAAATTGTGCTAATCAGCTGGTGCATGCTCCTGACCAGCATCTGACCACCAGTTTTGAATAATTCGGCTGGTAACCCATCGGCTCCTGCTGCTTTGTTGTTCTTGAGCCGATTACATGATCAATTTGATTTCTCGTTACTTGATCAGGAGAGATCCAGGTGGCCTTGTGTATATCGAGATGCTTAAATCTGGTGCTGCTAACTACCATGTTTTTTGCTGTCGCGAAGTCAATCAACCTCATGCCGTTGTCGGATGTTTCTTCATGAAGACTGAGTTTTCCGACGGTGGGGCCAAAGGTATTTTCCCTTCCGATTTTTGCATTAAAGTCTCCTAGCCGAATTTTAATGTCATGGCCAGGGCAACGGTCATATGCTGTTTCTAGGCGCTCATAAAATATGTCGTTGGTCTGTTCATCTTTATCTTCGGTCGGAGCATGGACGCAAATGAGACTGATGTAGAATAACTTCGCTTTTATACGGATTATAGCAATTCGCTCATCTACTGGAGTGAATCTGGAGACAAGGTCTGTTATCCCCTGTTGACCATAAATCCGCAGCCAAATTCATGTCTCGTTTCATGGCAGCTATAATACAGGGAGTAATCGTCTGATTTACTTACGCCTGTCTCTTTCCATCGCATTTCCTGTAAGGCAATAATATCGGATTTGTACTTCTTGAGTATATCCGCCAAGCGAACACTGCGCCTGTATAATATGTATATACCCCATGTTATGTTGGATTTTACATTTACATAGTCTTATGCTTCTTTCTCTCTGTGGGAATCACAGTAGAAGATTTTATGTTTGGTATTGATAATGTGACATAAATTCATATGTTTTGGCATTGTAATAGTTGCTGGGGGCAAATAGCCTCCATATAAATTTTCCGTTTAATGTCTTAGCCGAATTTTCCACCTTTCAATTTCTATATTTTGGTATTTCATGTTTTGATATCAGTTTGAATTTATCATAAATCGTGTATAGCACATGAAAATCTAAAAACGCCTTCACTTTTCTTCTCCCCCTTTTAAAAATTACAAATTTTTAAAATCGTTATTTTTTATTACCATGAAAAAACGACCCAACGAATGACGAAACGAACTTTTAAAGCCATCGAACAAGTTAGCAGCAGTATGTACCCCAATAAATGTTTATGCGTTTTATTATTGAAACGTGTCAGGTGCCAGCATTTGAAAACACATTGCCCTGAAATCTAATCGACATCAATGTTTGATGTTTTAAAC
Organism: Musca vetustissima; assembly: GCF_032173495.1. Classification (NCBI taxonomy): domain Eukaryota; kingdom Metazoa; phylum Arthropoda; class Insecta; order Diptera; family Muscidae; genus Musca; species Musca vetustissima. The sequence continues at coordinate 10,682 of NW_026873702.1, read as the reverse complement.
TGGTTGGTCCTGCTGAAAAGGTTGGGGAATGGGGGACATAAAAACACTAACGTGCCAGCCATAATTGCAACATTACAATTTGTTGCAATTGGTATTTCTGTCGAAAATGTTGAATTGACGAAAAAAACCGACACTGAAAACAAATTACTTTATAATCGAAAGGTGGTGCGTTAACAACGAATAAACAGGGGCAGGATATTATGGAGCCTGGTCAGGTTTTTAATGTTTTTTGTCGAATAAACATTTGTTAAACATTTTGTAATTACAGATCACAACAATTGATGTGTTTAGCCCTGTCTGGACTTAATGTATAATGACTTTATAGGTTTAATGTGTTTTCTAAGCCATAAACAAACCATGTTTATCGGCTAATTATTTTCGTGTTTTTCGAATTTTTTTGTGTTTTTTATGACGATAACGAAAATCATTACCGGCTGTTTAAAAATATTGCATTGAAATTAAAATACAATCAACTTATTTTAATTAGCTATTAAAAATCAATGAAAAAATATATGACCCCATAATTTGTGAGAAAATAAATAAATTAATTACAATTTACGGCGAAGTGGGGCGGAGGGGCGTAGATAAATGTTGACACCCAGTTTGAAATTAATTTTATATTTTTCGTTATCATTAATTTCCGTTTTCCCAGAACAGAGCATTTCGCTTTGTGAGTATAAGAAAAAAAACATAAAAAGAAATAATTTAAAATTATTATATGGCTGTAGGCATTTTCCATTTTCTTTGAGTTTAATTGTAACGAAGATGATGAAGAAGAAGAATTTACATAATTTACAATATTTCAAAGTAAATTGTACACGATGAATGTAAATTAGCCATACATTTGATGTATACACTGGCTCAGAGGGTATTTCAATATATTATGTATAAAGAATTTGAAGCTGGAGTTACTACAAAATCCCATAATATAAAATCGGACAAAATTCTTTAATAAACCAGTAAGCGGAGCAGTATAGTCGGACGGGGCCGACCAAATGATACCCTACACAACATCCACGAAAATCTAACTTTGTGTGGTTCTATATTCTGAGCTTGGACCATATTTCGCGATATTTTTGGCGTCTTGACCGACTAGAGGTCAACAAATATTAGTAATCTTCAATACAGCACTTCCAATTACTTGTCCAGATTCCTTTCAGCGTGGGTTGTGTTGTGATATTCGGCTTTCAATGTGGCCTATAGATCGACTCGAAAAAACACAAAAATAAGTTGTCGGTCCACTTTATCCCAAAAATTATTATTTGATCATCACCGAAAATTATAGGCATTGTCCTTGACCACAACTGGAACCTCATGGAACATTTCAAAGCGATCATCGCTATATTTCCGCTTTCTGAGCCGATTTATGCATGTCCGTCCGCCCGTCTGTCCGTCCGTCCATCCGCCTGTTAATGTTAAATTTTAAACAGAGTACAGGTCGCATTTATGAATCGATTTGGATGGAATTTGGCACAGCTCACTTATTTGGCCCAAGAACGAACCCTATTGAAATTGGAGAAAATCGGTTCAGATTTAGATATAGCTCCCATATATAGTTTCGTCCGATTTAAGGTAAATGGTGTACCAAAGCCCCTATATATCTTTCGATTTGCACGAATTTTGGTATAGCCTACTGAAATAGGTCTGGAATGATGTATGCTAAGTTTCGTGAAAATCGGTTCAGATTTAGATATAGCTCTCATATATAGTATGGCCGGATTTCAGATATATGGTGTACCAAGTCCCTATATGTCTTTCGATTTGCACGAAATTTGGTATAGCCTATTGAATTAGGCCTAGAATGATGTGAGCTAAGTTTCGTAAAAATTGGTTGAGATTTAGATATAGCTCTCATATATAGTATCGCCCGATTTTAGGTAAATGGTTTACTTAAGTTACTACATATCTTTCGATTTGCACAAAATTTAGTATAGCCTACTGAATTAGCTCTAGAATGATGTATGCTAAGTTTCGTGAAAATCGGTTCAGATAGATATAGCTCCCATATATAGTTTCGGCCGATTTTAGGTAAATGGTGCACCAAAGTCCCTGAAAATCATTTGATTTGCACGAATTTTAGCATAGCGTATTGAATTAAGTCTAGAATGACTTGTGCTAAGTTTCGTGAAAATCGGTTCAGATTTAGATATAGCTCCCATATATAGTATGGCCGGATTTTAGGTAAATGGTGTACCAAAGTCTCTATATATCTTTCGATTTGCACGAAATTTGGTACATCCTACTGAATTACCTCTGGAATGATGTGCTAAGTTTCGCGAAAATCAGTTCAGATTTAGATATAGCTCCCATATATAGTTTCGGCCGATTTTGGGTCCCTGAAATGATTTGATTTGCACGAATTTTGGCATAGCGTATTGAATTAAGTCTAGAATGATGTGATGGTTTTAAGTAAGTTGTGCACTAAAGATCCATAGCTAGGCCGATTGACACAACGTACTGAAGTTAATATAAATTAATCGGTTCAGATATAGATATAACTTAGCTTCCATATATAATTTCGACTTATTTATCTTAATTGTACACCAAATAATCAATAAGTTTCTAATTAAGATTAAATTCTAAACAGTACAGCGACGTCTTTTCGGATACATATGTAGTATATACCCAAAGTGGTGAAGGGTATCATATAGTCTGCCCAGTCCGACTTTACTACTTTCCTTACTGGTTTAATTTGAATAAAATGCGGTGTGGGCCACTGTAAACCTGTATTACTCTTCAAAAGTATAATAAGTAACATTGTATTATTGTTTCTCTACCTACCTCTCTTTTTGTTCCTTTAAAGAAGAAAACATAATTTCCTATTATATATATATATATATTTCAAGCAAATAAACCTAATGAACCATATATGTATGGATGTACTTAATTTACATTTATATGAGTCATATCTCAAATAACACGAACTCATAAATTTTTGTGACCCTATGGGAATTTTGCACAAATTGTTCTTTATGACAAATTTTGTTTCCTTTACACTTCCTGTCATAAAATCAGAGTATGACAAGTTTTTGGTTTTAACATAAAATTAAAATAAAAACGTATTTTACAAATGTATTTTGATATGAAATATAATAATTTTTTAAATTTTCTTATATTTTCAGGTAAAAATTTTTGAGAAAATGTGCAATTTTTATGTGAGTATAAATGAATTTATGATGAGGACAAGGATAGGCATTAACAAGTGAAAAATGAAAACGTTAAGTTCGGCCGGGCCGAACTGCGAATGCCCTCCACCATAGGCATAATGACAGATACTTGCAATTAAAATGTAGGGAACATACCAAAAAGTATGCCTATACCGATAATTCTATGAACCGATTTATGTAAACCATTATATACACCAAATACATATTTCAACAATTTTTAATGGGTAATATTCCTAAAATCTGACAACTTCTAAACGCCAGCTGATACTGATAACGCACGGTAGAGTATAAAATCCCATAACTACAACAATTTTGAGTGCAAAGTTATATGAGGCTATGTGCAGGAATTACAGAATATTTGGGGTCATCATTATTTAAGGGCTATGCCTAATTAATGGCCGATATATGCCAATTTCGAATGTAATATTTCAGTTTTGTATTTCAATTATTTCCTTCAGGAGGTATCATGCCTAAATGCTGGCCGATATATTTCCTTTTCGTCAGGTTCACGATATTCTTGGAAAGCGGAATGATTACAACATATGTGTAAATCGTCTTAGAATTCCATACTTTGTAGGGTAAACACTAAATATTTTGAGTAACGACTATCCCCTACACTATGGTAGAAAGCTCCCTTATGGGGACCCCAACACAAGGAACAATTCAGGGTACTATTTTAATATAAACCAGTAAGGAAAGTAGTAAAGTCGGTCTATACGATACCCTTCATCACTCTGAGTATATTGTACATATGTGTCATAACAGCCGTCACCGTCTCGAAGGAACATTGATATGAAATTGAACGAATTTAAATATGAGGTCTTTATCTATAGGTAAATCGACTAAAATCAATCCCCACACATTCCACTCTGCAACCTACTCTTAAGTTTGTAAGTAGATTTAAATCAACACGCTATTTGGTATGCCGCACTGTTTAAAATGTAGTCCCAATCAGGCACACGTTGTTTATTTAGTGTACAATAAACACGAATAGGTCGAAATTATATATTGAAGCTATGCTATATTTAAATCTGAACCGATTTCAAGGAAACTTGTCACAGGTTAATTTATATTAATTTATGTACTTTGTGTCAATCCGTCTAATATCGAACGAAAATAGATATAGGAGCTATATGTAAATCTAAATCGATTTCAAGAAAACTTCACACAAGGAAGGTTATACTAACTTAAGTACATTGTACAAAATTGTGTGCCAAGCGGCCAAACTATATGTATTTAGTGCTCAATTTACATTAAATCGGAGGAAAATATATATGGGAACTATATTTATATCCGAACCGATTTTCACGAAACTTAGCACACACCATTCTTGACCTAATTCTGTACACCATGCCAAATTTCGTGCAAATCGAATGATTTATAAGGACTTATAGATATGGGATCTATATCTAAATCTGACCTGATTTTCTTGAAACTTGGCACACGTCATTCTAGACTAAATTCAGTATACTATGCAAAATTTCGTGCAAATTGAAAGATATATAGGGACTTTGGTGCACCACTTACATTAAATCGGTCGAACATATATATGGAAGCGTTATCTAAATCCGAACCGATTTTAACAAAACTTAATACACATCGTTCTAGACTCACTTCAGTACGCTATGCCAAATTTTGTGCAAATCGAATGATATATAGGGGCTTTGGTGCACCATTTACTAAATCGGACAAAACTATATATGAGAGCTATATCTAAATTTGAGCCGATTACACGCGACAATCTAGATTCAATTCAGTACACGGTGCGAAATTTCGTTCAAATCGAATGAAATACAGTGACTTTGGTGCACCATTTACATAAAATCGGACGAAACTATATATGGCAGCTATATCTAAATTTAAACCGATTTTCTCGAAACTTAACACACGTCATTCAAGACTCATTTAAGTTCACTCTGCAAAATTTTGTGCAAATCGAAAGATATATAGGGACTTTGGTGCACCATTTACATAAAATTCGCGCTTATAATTGTTTTTGAAAAAAATATTCGTAAAAAATCCAATTATACTAGTCACTTAAAAAAATACGCATTGATGGTCCATGAAAAATATTCATTATTTAATTGACAATAATAGAAAACAAATATTATTTAAAAATTCTGTCTATAAATTTTTTGGCGTTCCATATATTGAAATATGAAACAGTAGACTCTATGTACTGTTTGGCTGTAACTGGAACCTTAATTAACAGTTGAAACAATAATTTAAAAACTTGCACACTCCTCATATCTCCATACAATCCTATAGCACAGACCGACACAAAATTGATTGCTTTAAAATATTGTGTGAGCCTGTTGAGTGCTAGTAATTTCCCTGGTACTGGTGTACGGGCAGGAAAATGCCTTACCCTCATAAATTCATTTGCATGTCGTCTATATTAGCTTTTGATGATATGCGAAAATTAAAACAAAAAAATACATATAATACATATTTTTTGTGGCCAAAAACAACACAAAATGCCTCAAGAAATTGGGGAAAAAAAAGATGGCCACCTAGATTGTGGGTCGCTATGCTGTTCACCATAAGCAGAAAATGTGCCATAAAATGTCAAGACATACACAACTGAAGAGGCATAACACGTATGAATATGCATGAAGGAATGTTCTTTTGCACATGTGGGCTCATTTTTTTCATTGTTATGTTTGTTTGTTCGCTTGTATTACACGAGAGCCAAGAATGGCAGCCACAAAAACAACAGCAAAGGTAGTTGTAGTGGCAACAACATCAACAACAAGTGCGGTAACCAACCACTTAAACATTAACAATGTGTTGTTGCAAAACCAAGAGCCCAATACAATTCAGACATACACATAAACATACACTCACTCACACGAGCAGACACTTGCATATGAGCAAGAATAACAACGACAGCAAGATGGCTTGTTGAGGAAATTCAGTACAGCCGAGTATGTTAAACAGGAAGTTGTTAGCGTTCGCACACACACACGGGCGCACAAATACAAAGCAATACATAAATAATGTCTGCACTACAAGGTATACGCAATGCCTCTAAATGAGAAACATGTGAGAGCATTAAGAAAAACATAGCAATAGCTAGCACACGCTAACTTACACAACATTAAGGAGCGGTCGGCTTTGTTACGAACAAATATGTGTTGATGGAAATGTGTTCGATAAAAATACCCAGCGCACAACCAAATATACTTGCTTTTTGCAAATAAAATGACATGCTTATGAAGACATAAATAAACAAACCATTCAATAATAGATTTGTTTTTGATTTTTAATATTTTGGTTTTCTCAGAAGAAGAACAGCTCGATTATAGGAAAATATTCCCCAAGGAATCCAACTTTTTGAAGTCCTCAAAAAATACAAATCTGAAAAAAACACACCTTCCAAGTGTTTAAAAAAAATGTTTCCTTAAAAATCAACGCTTGTTGTAGTACCCCAAAAAATATTCCCTAAATAAGTAAATACGTCGTTATGTTCGGTCAAGCCGAACATTTAATACTTGGCTCCATGAGGTGTAATTCATACATAAAACTCTCAGGACTTTCATATATAGAGGCTAGGTCATGTGAACATTTTGCCAGCTGAAAACGAAATACCAGGACACTTGATTGATATTTGTTTTTAAAAAAATCACGCCTGTTTGGTCATGAATAATTTTTAAATACACGTTTATTTTCGTCTAGGGGCCTTATAAAAATATTCGCAAAAAGTCGATGGTAATATATTCTTTATAAAGTCCTTAAAAAAATTATTCGTTAAAAATACAAGCCCATTGTAGTCCTTGAAAAAATATCCACGCCTCTTGGAGTTCTTAAAAATATATTCGCGCCCATTGGAGTCCTTGAAAAAATATATACGCCTATTGCAGTCCTTGAAAAATTATCCACGCCTATTGGAGTCCTTACAAAAATTATTCCTTAAAAATCTAAGCCCATTGGAGTCCTTGAAAAAATATCCACGCCTATTGCAGTCCTTAAAATTATCTTCGTTAAAAATCCGCGCCTATTGGTCTCCTTGAAAAAATCTTCCTTAAAATATATGGTAAAAGATTCTTTAAAAAATCCGTGCCTATTGGACTCCTTGAAAAAATCTTCCATAAAAATCTATGGCATGGATTCTGTTTTTGCAAAATAGACAGGCTGAATCCCAGTTTGTTGTTTTTATAAAAACAACTATTTATTAGTGGGGAATGTATGGCATTGTTTGCCGAGGGGCAAGGCAGGGAAGATTATCGTTTCGGATCACGCCACTGATCCTCATCAGTTCCCTTAGTGTTTTGTTGGGATATTCTCCACAGAAGCTATTGCTTCTATACAAAAACCCTTTCATACTCAAATGTTTCTTGTGACAAAGCGCAGTACTTAGCTGACCAACGACATAAACTGCATGAGAATTTCGCTGGTGCCTCACTTCGAGGTTAACAAGGCATTTACAAACAATACCATACCTTTCCCACCTTTCCCACAATATCAAACCTTTCCCACTTTTAAAAATCCGCGACTATTGGAGTCCTTGAAAAATACCCTTTAAAAATCCACGCACGGTTTTTGCCTTAAAAAAATATTCATTAAAAATCCACGCACGTTTTGGGCCCTGAAAAAATATTCTTTAAAGAACCCACGCATGCTTTAGACCTTAAAAAATATTCTTTAAAAAATCCACGCCTATTTGGGTCCTTGAAAAAATATTCTTTAAAAACCCACGCATGTTTCGGGCCTTGAAAAAATATTCTTTAAAAACCCACGCATGTTCGGACCTTGAAAAAATTTTCTTTAAAAACCCACGCATGTTTTGGGCCTTGAAAAAATATTCTTTAAAAAATCCACGCACGTTTTGGACCTTGAAAAAATATTCTTTAAAAAATCAACGCATGTTTTGGGCCATGAAAAAATATTCTTTAAAAAACCCACGCATGTTTTGGGCCTTGAAAAAATATTTTTTAAAAAATCACCGCATGTTTTGGGCCTTGAAAAAATATTCTTTAAAAAATCCACGCATGTTTTGGGCCTTGAAAAAATATTCTTTAAAAAATACACGCCTATTGGAGTCCTTGAAAAAATATTCATTAAAAAATCCACGCCTATTGGAGTCCTTGAAAAAATATTCTTTAAAAAAATCCACGCCTATTGGAGTCCTTGAAAAAATAATGTTTAAAAAATCCACGCCTATTGGAGTCCTTGAAAAAATATTCTTTAAAAAATCCACGCCTATTGGAGTCCTTGAAAAAATATTCTTTAAAAAATCCACGCATATAGGAGTCCTTGAGAAAATAATGTTTAAAAAATCAACGCCTATTGGAGTCCTTGAAAAAATAATGTTTAAAAAATCCACGCCTATTGGAGTCCTTGAAAAAATATTCTCTAAAAAATCCACGCCTGTTGGAGTCCTTGAAAAAATAATGTTTAAAAAATCCACGCCTATTGGAGTCCTTGAAAAAATATTCTCTAAAAAATCCACGCCTATTGGAGTCCTTGAAAAAATATTTTTTAAAAAATCCACGCCTATTGGAGTCCTTGAAAAAATATTCTTTAAAAAATCCACGCCTATTGGAGTCCTTGAAAAAATATTTTTTAAAAAATCCACGCCTATTGGAGTCCTTGAAAAAATAATGTTTAAAAAATCCACGCCTATTGGAGTCCTTGAAAAAATAATGTTTAAAAAATCCACGCCTATTGGAGTCCTTGAAAAAATAATGTTTAAAAAATCCACGCCTATTGGAGTCCTTAAAAATATTTGTTTAAAAAATCCACGCCTATTGGAGTCTTTAAAAATATTTGTTTAAAAAATCCACGCCTATTGGAGTCCTTAAAAATATTCTTTAAAAAATCCACGACTATTGGAGTCCTTAAAAAAACTATCTTTAAAAAATCCACGCCTATTGGAGTCCTTAAAAAAACAATCTTTAAAAAAGCCACGCCTATGGGAGTCCTTGGAAAAATATTCTTTAAAAAATCCACGCCTATTGGAGTCCTTGAAAAAATATTCTTTAAAAAATCCACGCCTATTGGAGTCCTTGAAAAAATATTCTTTAAAAAATTCACGCCTATTGGAGTCCTTGAAAAAATATTCTTTAAAAAATCTACGCCTATTGGAGTCCTTGAAAAAATATTCTTTAAAAAATCCACGCCTATTGGAGTCCTTGAAAAAATATTCTTTAAAAAATCCACGCCTATTGGAGTCCTTGAAAAAATATTCTTTAAAAAATCCACGACTATTGGAGTCCTTAAAAAAACTATCTTTAAAAAAGCCACGCCTATAGGAGTCCTTGGAAAAATATTCTTTAAAAAATCCACGCCTATTGGAGTCCTTGAAAAAATATTCTTTAAAAAATCCACGCCTATTGGAGCCCTTGAAAAAATATTCTTTAAAAAATCCACGCCTATTGGAGTCCTTGAAAAAATATTCTTTAAAAAATCCACGCCTATTGGAGTGCTTAAAAAATAATCTCTAAAAAATCCACGCCTATTGGAGTCCTTAAAAAAACAATCTTTAAAAAAGCCACGCCTATTGGAGTCCTTGAAAATATATACTTTAAAAAACCAACTGATATTTGCTAAAATTTCTAGAAAAGTTGCTTGGAAAATATGCCACGTTTATATTGATCATTGACAAAATCAAATAGTCCTCGCTTGTTTTAGTCCTTTATGTTTTATTCTCTGAAATTTCGCGAGTATGTTAGGCTTTGAGAAATGTTGTGTAAAAAATAGTCTTTAAATGTCTGCCATAGTGTTTATCCATAAAAAAATGTTTGTTAAAAAATATAGAAGAGCGTATATCCATGTTAAAAGATTTTTCCAAATATATTTTGTGTATCCAATTTTTGTTGGTAAAATCAAAAGTATGCCAACCATGTTGGCATAATGGGTAAGGTTAAAAAGTAAGTTATACCACCTCATCATGACTTAGCTCTCACATTGTCATCACGTTAAATATAGATTAATGATTTTTGTGTTTTGTCATTCGTCTGACAGATGTTGATGTCATGCCAAGTAGGCGGATTTGTAGCCACAAACAAACCAACTAGGACCACAATAATGAATAGACAAAAATGATGGCATGCTTTGCCGAGATTTAGTTTCCTTTTTTTTGCAGGTATCATTTAGATGGACATAATTTTGTTAACCGAACCTGGGGGATGTCAGAGTGAAGGATTTTTCCCCAAACTACAGAAACTAAAATAGAGATGCTTGCTGTCAGCATAGTGAGGAAGATAGATACTCGTTTAACATACGATATGAAGAAGTTTGAAAAATTTCTCTCTTACATCGTTTTGTATTTTTCTCATCTAAATATTTAAATTACTTGTAAAAAAACGACGCTCTCATTTAAAGACATCCACTCAAACTTCTGTTGTTTAATGTTTGATGATTTTTGTTTTTTATTACACTTGAAATGTTTTGTTTATGATAATCATAAATTTTATTATATCTCTTATATCTCCAAAAAAATCGTCTTCTAAATTGCCAAGTACAAATTATCAACAATATTCAGGGATTTCTTAAATTTGTATTTTGTTTTTT